>NC_090230.1:29976039-30216039 GCF_024489055.1 Chanodichthys erythropterus
GATGTATAGCGTCATTTATTTAAAAGCAGCACTTCACTTGCTGTCTTTTTAATGATTTGATTCTTTGAAAAAAAATAGAATAATAATTTAAAGCTATTGCAAATGGGGCAATTAGTTTGTGGTCTCTGCTTTTATGTTTTGTGAAATATATATTTTTTAATTAATTTATTTGTTTAGCAAAAACATAGTGTTCCAGCAAAAGCCTGTGGGAAACGTATGGCAAACATTACCACTAATATAAAGCAAAGTTGGCTGCAAATAACCAGTTTTTGCAAGCATGGTTCTTCTTTGTCCAAGGTTGCTTTTGGACTTTATAATGTACTGGTTATTTATTTTGGGAGAAACATGATTCTGGATAAACTGAGAATCACAATTTTTTGTTTGAAATAGAGATCGCGAAACAGACAAATAAACAAAATAACGTAATTTACTAGAGGTTCTGACAAAATATTAAATGCTGCAAAATTAATTTAAAAAATGGGTGTGAATGAATGATTCAATGACTCATTCCAGACTTACTGGATGAATCAGTGTTTTTGAAGGAATCTCTTGAATCAATGATTCAATGACAAATACTTTTTTAACAGTCACTTGTCACTACCTACTGGTGTAATTATGTAAGTGATACAATCTTAATTTAAAGCATCAAGCTACTTTCAAATGGTGATTCACTCTATTTTGATCACTACCGTAGACATCAGTGTTTATATCTGAACTATAAACTTTTATCCGAGTACTTCTGTGATAATCTGAATTATTGTAAGACGGAAATAATGATACTGTGTGGTTTAAAAGACTGTTTGTAAAAGCTGTTTCATATCTATATATGACAATGTCTCTCTCTGGATCAGATCACAGATCTGAATGTTCGCTGTGATCGGACTTGTCAAAGGTTTAATAGACGGATCTGAAATGCTGTCATTTAGGAATAAGATCGCATGGGTGTTTGAATCAAGATCGCAATCTTTTAATGATTAATAGTTAAATATTAGTACTGCCCTAGTCGATTGATTACATTAAGAATTGCAAGCATTTTTGGTATTACAATTTTTCTGAAATGTTATGTTTAAATATGCAAATTATGCATTATCTCATTAAATATGCTCTAATTTGCATACATTTCAGAACAGAATTCTGAACATTAGGTAAAGGTTCAAATTTTGGATATAATAGAGAAAATACTGTCAACAGACAGAAAAATACATTTTCACCATGTTTTTAGAAATAAAATGTTATATAAATTTGGTGAATTATACAATTTGAACAAACCCCTCAGTAAAAATATTCAAAATATAGACAGGAATAAAACTGTAAGTTTTGGTGCATGTAAGTGCTGCTGAAGTGGAGAAAAAACTCTTAAAAGATATGTATGGAAATTAAAACCTACAGTCGCAAATAGGTAAAGTGCAATAAAATGAACACTTAAAAGTGTAGTTTGGATGTTTTCTGTCCACTAGTCTAAAAGTAGACATGCTATAGAAATCAAAATCTCAAAATGGACCAGTGCATGAAATACCAATGGTTTTGAGTGTAGATTCTTACCTTAAGTTAGTAAACTATTTGAGTGAAATGAATTTGATGAATTTCACAGTTGAAATGTTCTTGAAGCTCTTTCTAAACGAATGTTCCACATGCTCACTTCTGCATCCATGTATTTCAGATGAATAATGCTGAGGTGAGGTGTGGACGTCTCTTCTACAGTGGAGCGAACTGACCTTTCCTCGTATCATCGGCAATCATATTATTAACTTTATGAGCCTTGATTTACAGAACATGCCCTGCGCTGGTATCTGCTCTAAATGTCATGACAAAGACTCATTAAAAGACCTTTAAACGAGCCTTTAGAACGCGCCCTGTCTTTGCTTTATTTGTCTGCTGCTTAATTAGAGAGGATCATCCGACACATAAAGAGCACGAACCAACAAATCCCATAATGCAGCTGGAGCCCATTCAGCTGAAACTCTCATATCAATCCATATATGATTACATATGATCAGCCCACACACATCCACGGATTCGTTCTCCTGCTGCTTGAGTGTTTATGAAATATTTTGGCTAATTTGATTTTGTTTTGAGTAATCAGTGAGAGTTTAATAGTGATGGATGCTGTTCACACACAAGTAATATGGTAAAATACCTCAGCAATGGTGTGGAGTGAGAGAAAATCGCCTTTACCGACTAGGTTGAATATTTGCACTTGGTGTAAACAGATATAATGAATTTGAAATAGCATACGACTGCAGCATATTTCTCTTTCTATTTCTATCATATCTTTATTGGAGTGGTATGCTATCCTATAAAGATACAGTCTCTGAAAGATCAACATGATCTGATAAACCTGTCACACTCAATCTCCTCCAGTCCTTCTGTCTCTGATTGATAGTTTAGACTTTTTTAGCAAGTAAAGGTCTTTTAGTATAATTATACAAACACCCTTCAGCTCGTGTCCTTTTGTTGTGAAATCTGCAATGATTATAAAGTAAATGTGAGAATAACTTTGATATTGTTAGTAATATTTCAACTGGACTGAAGCAGGTTTACTTGATTACCCAAATATGATCATCATCTTTTTAGGAAGGTTTATTTGTTCATCTCTCAATCATCATTGTATTGCATTGCATTATATATTTTAAAACTACAGAGCTTTGATCATAAAACTAAGCATTTAAATATCGTCTTACTAAGACATATTATTGGCAGATATTTAGATGCATTTTAGGCAAGTATATGCTGTGCTGTTATAAAGATCTCATTGATTTACATTACAAGCATCAGAATTTCATCACTTTTTGTCCATATAAATATCAGCATCTGCAGAAAGTTTAATTTTTTTATCCTCAGTTTGAGTCTCTGAATAAAAATCAGCTGTTTTTCTCCATATTCTCACTATATTAGACTATATGAGCCTTAAAAACCTGAAAAAAAAATGATACTCAACATAAAACACATATGCAAACTTTTTAAATATTTTGTCTAAAGGTTCAGTAAATGGTTCCATTTAAAAATGTATATATATTTTTCTGACTATTATTTCATATTTTACAGGGTTAAAGCTGCACTGCAAAACTTTCACCTCTTTTTCACCATCTGTGGCACATGAATTTATTTTACATCGCTTGCTTTACTTCGCTGATAAGTCTGATAGTTCATGGTTGACCCAGGTTTGCCTGTGATCTTCATATGAGAGCATAAATCGACACCAAAACATCTCAATAATATCACATCTAAGTAAGTAAGTAACATATCTAACTGTCCTAGTAGTAGCCAGACCTTTATTTCTTTACTTACTGGCATAATACAAAAGACGTAAAACAGATTACCTGCCAAATGTGACCCAGCTGGCAAAAATATAAATTGTTATATATATATATATATATATATATATATATATATATATATATATATATATATATATGTGGGCGGAGCAACCTGTCACTCACATGAGATCCGCCAATAGCAAACCACAACCATCCAATCAATTCCCCACAGACAAAATCAAGCCCCGCCCTACATTTGTTCTTGTTTGAGAAGCGTTTCACTGGAGTATATGGCACAATAAGGAAGAAAAGACGGGCGCAACTTCCCTTTCATGTTAAAAATGTATAAATATAAGATGATAAAATAGATTTTTATGGTCACAGCACTCAACGTAACACATAAATTGACACAAAATACAGATAATAATGCTGGAAACACACTGACTTTGTTGTATATCTGAGAGACCAGGATCACTGCTGCTCAAATATCCACACAAAACTGAGTGTTTGTTGCATGCTGTCGTTTCTCTCAATGCTCTTGGCTTCATTTATCTTCCATGTGCCTTTAAAATCTGTGCAGGAAAAGTGAATTCATGACATAACAGATGGATGTGGATGAGAGGCCAGTGTCTCCTCCTCTTGATCTGTCCGTTTAATGAGACTCGACTGCAGGAGGCCGAGCCGCAACACCCCAGACCTGCACTCATATGAATGATAAAGCCGGGTTGATGCCCACATGGCTGTTTGTCTCTGAATTACTGATGGATTTCTCAGAACGGATCTGCGTCTCCGTGCCGTGGTTGGAGTGCTTTATTAGTGTGACTGTGACCTTTCTGCTCGGATCGGGCTGCTGGGATTCAGACTGCGGCTGTGAATTCGTTCGGTTTTATCGGCCGCTGCAGAGCGGCAGAAGTGTCCCTTTGTCCCGCCAAAACCGATTAATGAGTCCCGGCGCTTTACAGAAACACACAGAGAAAATATGCATGAAAATCATGGTTAATAATGGAGAAATAATTAGCTGCCATTGAGTGTCGCCACATGAGGCAGCAGAGAGTTAAAAATGCTTTGTTAGTTAAAAGAATAATGTGTTTTATTGTGAATTCTTGCATAAAATGTGATTGAAAAATTAGTATAATGAACTTTGGTCATGTAGACTCTTTTAATGGTCCTTTTTTGGAGCTTGACTTAAACCTTTTTTTTACTACACTGTAAAAAAAATATTTTCATGATTTGTTATCACAACATTTTTTTCTTTTGTCAAATCAACTTAAATAATTAATGTGGTTCAGATAACAATATTTTGAGTTTCTGTTGATTAAACCAATCGCCTTCATTGCATTAACTCTGATTTTTTAATTTCGATGAACTCAAAATTTTAAGGCAACCAGGTAACTTACTTTTTTAAGTTAAATCAACAATTCTTTTTTTTTTCTTCTTTTTTTTTACATTGTATTAATTTTCTTTTTCTTTTTAAATAAATTAATACTTTTATTGATTGAGGACACATTAAATTGATCAAAAGTGACACCAAAGTCATTTATGATGTTACAAAAGGTTTCTATTTCTAATAAATGCTGTTATTTTGAACTTTCTATTCATCAAAGAATCCTGAAACATAAAATGTATCACGATTTCCACAAAAATATGGAATAATAATAATCATAAATGTTTCTTGAGCATCTGGAGAAGACTGGAGTAATGATGCTGAAAATTCAGCTTTGATCACAGAAATAAATTACACTTTACTATATATTCACATAGAAATCACATATTTTAAATCATAAAATATTTCACTGTTTTTATTGTATTTTTGATCAAATAAATGCAGCCTTTGTGAGCAGAAGAGACGGACGGTAATGCACTTTAACATTTTCTGCTTTTCTGCTTTTGTGTTTCACAGAGAAAATACCAGCATGCCGGTTTGGACCGTTGTGACGGTGAGTAAATAATAACAATCTTTATGTTTGGTTGATTTGTTCCTTTAACTATCTGTGTTTCTCTGGTTCTGACGGGACCTTCATCCATCTTGACAGTACCAGTATGTGCGGTTTCGGCCCTAGAGCGATTTGGCACAGCTCATTTTTCCCCCCATGAACAGAAATGTCTTCACACTTCTGTGGGGATGATCATCAGCACAATGATCTTGATGCGATTGATTAATGGCTGACATGTCGTCAGAGAGCGAGCGCTCATTGTGCCTCTAATGGACGTATCAGTCACACGTCTGCTGTTCAAATTAGACGTCATTAATTGTGACAGGCGCGGTGACGGTGTCGTGGTGAAGGGCCAAACTGATTAAATGCTTAATTTTGTGAGGACACAAGAAGCAAGAGGCTTTGTTTTGTTTATGTAGTTTGGTGAGCTCATGCATATTTATGGATATTCATGTAGGGTCACCTAAACTCTCTAATCTGGGACATTTTGCATGCTGCTTCTGATATGACATGCTTAAGCGTTAACCCACAATGCTTGGCTGTTTAAAAATCATTATGGCATTAGAAAGAGGAGAATGTCATTCATTACTCTTTTGAGTTTCGTCTTTGTCTCAGATATTTCTTCTGAAATTCCTCAGAAATGAAAACAGACACAAATGCGCCCCTGCACTGAGTTATGCTGGGTTAAAACAACCCAAGTTGGGTTAAAAATGGGCAAACTCAGCGGTTGGGCTGTTTTAACCCAGCGGTTGGGTTAAATGTTTGACTAATCTGCTGGGTAGTTTAATTTAACTCAACTATTGTTTAAAATGACTATATGTCTGGATTAAAATGAACACAAAATATGTTGGAAATTAAAAATCAGATACATAATTATAGAGGCAACAATAATAAAAAGGTGAACATCTATTAATGAGCAATTTCATAAATGATTAATTATTATTATTATTATTATTATTATTTCCAACATACTTTGGGTTCATACAGTATTTTTAAAACAATAGTTGGGTTAAATAAAACTACCCAGCAGATTAAAACAACCCAACCACTGGGTTAAAACAACCCATTCGCTGGGTTAAAACAACCCAACCACTGGGTTAAAACAACCCATTCACAGGGTTAAAACAGCACGTTCGCTGGGTTAAAACAACCCAACTGCTGGGTTAAAACAGCCCAACCACTGAGTTAAAAACCACCCAACTGCTGGGTTAAAACAGCCCAACCGCTGGGTTAAAACAACCCAATTGCTGGGTTAAAACAACCCATTCGCTGGGTTAAAACAACCCAATCGCTGGGTTATAACAGCCCAACCGCTGGGTTAAAACAACCCAATCGCTGAGTTAAAACAGCCAATTCGCTGGATTAAAACAACCCAATTGCGAGTTAAAACAGCCCAATCACTGGGTTATAACAGCCCAACTGCTGGGTTAAAACAACCCAATCGGCGAGTTAAAAACAACCCAATCGCTGAGTTAAAACAACCCAATTGCTGGGTTAAAACAACCCAATTGCTGGGTTAAAACAGCCCAACCGCTGGGTTAAAACAGCCCAACCGCTGGATTAAAACAACCCAATCGCTGAGTTAAAACAGCCCAATCGCTGAGTTAAAACAACCCAATCGCTGGGTTAAAACAACCCATTCACTGGGTTAAAACAGCACATTCGCTGGATTAAAACAACCGAATCGCTGGGTAAAACAACCCATTCACTGGGTTAAAACAGCACATTCGCTGGATTAAAACAGCCCAATCGCTGAGTTAAAACAACCCAATCGCTGGGTTAAAACAACCCATTCACTGGGTTAAAACAGCACATTCACTGGATTAAAACAACCCAATCGCTGGGTTAAAACAGCACATTCGCTGGATTAAAACAACCCATTTGCTGGGTTAAAACAGCCCAATCGCTGAGTTAAAACAACCCAATCGCTGGGTTAAAACAACCCATTCACTGGGTTAAAACAGCACATTCGCTGGATTAAAACAACCGAATCGCTGGGTAAAACAACCCATTCACTGGGTTAAAACAGCCCAATCGCTGAGTTAAAACAACCCAATCGCTGGGTTAAAACAACCCATTCACTGGGTTAAAACAGCACATTCGCTGGATTAAAACAACCCAATTGCTGGGTTAAAACAGCCCAATCGCTGAGTTAAAACAACCCATTCACTGGGTTAAAACAGCACATTCGCTGGATTAAAACAACCGAATCGCTGGGTTAAAACAACCCATTCACTGGGTTAAAACAGCACATTCACTGGATTAAAACAACCCAATCGCTGGGTTAAAACAGCACATTCGCTGGATTAAAACAACCCAATTTCTGGGTTAAAACAGCACATTCGCTGGATTAAAACAACCCAATTGCTGGGTTAAAACAGCCCAACCGCTGGATTAAAACAACCCAATCGCTGGGTTAAAACAACCCATTCACTGGGTTAAAACAGCACATTCGCTGGATTAAAACAACTTATTCGCTGGATTAAAACAACCCAATTGCTGGGTTAAAACAGCCCAATCACTGGATTAAAACAACCCAATCGCTGGGTTAAAACAGCACATTCGCTGGATTAAAACAACCCAATCGCTGGGTTAAAACAGCACATTCGCTGGATTAAAACAACCCAATTGCTGGGTTAAAACAGCCCAACCGCTGGATTAAAACAACCCAATCGCTGGGTTAAAACAACCCATTCACTGGGTTAAAACAGCACATTCGCTGGATTAAAACAATTTATTCGCTGGATTAAAACAACCCAATCGCTGGGTTAAAACAAACCATTCACTGGGTTAAAACAGCCCAACCACTGGATTAAAACAACCCAATCGCTGGGTTAAAACAACCCAATCGCTGGGTTAAAACAGCACATTCGCTGGATTAAAACAACCCAATCGCTGAGTTATAACAACCCAATTGCTGGGTTAAAAAAAACCTTTGCTAGGTTAAAACAGCCCCTTCACTGGGTTAAAACAACCCAACCGCAGTTTTAAAACAGCTCAATTGCTGTGTTAAAACAACCCATTCGCTGTGTTTGTCCATTTTTAACTCAACTTGGGTTGTTTTTGACACTGCATTTTTTAGAGTGTATATTAAGTACTTTTAGTTTTTTAATTTTGCTCAGTATTTTAATGTATAATTACAGTGTAACAAAGACACCTTAAAATAAAAGCAGAGGCTTTGTTCTTTCTATTGCATGTTCAGATATTCATACAACAAAATAATCTGGAGGCCATGAAAGTTTTTGTGAAAATGATCAAAAATGCTGATGCTGGCAACAAAAAACTAAAAACATTGGCGGGGAAAGAGTTAATTGATTGGCAAATATGAGACATCTGAAGCACCATGTGAGTTCACTTAGGGTTTTTGTTTTTTTGACAGGAAATGTCTCCCTTTATGTGATAAATAACTGAGCTAGCCCGTTTTCCCACTCTCTGAAGGAGCCTATTGGGTATATTTTGCGTCTGCGGCGTAAAATTGGTACGGCCTCCGTCACGCCGACTTCCTCCGTCCGGCTCGTCCGCCCACAATCACAAAGGCCAGTCAGACGGCCTGATTTTTGAACAAAAGCGAGAGCTGGATGGCTGAAACGGGGCCTCCATGTGGGGCTCGGCACGTTCCGGTCCCGTCCGCGGCAGACTGGAGCTGCACACTTCAGTGGCTCCGCTCGCTGATGGCAGCTGACACACGCTGTTATTAAGACACATCAACAGTTGGAGCCGGAGTCGGTGTGGAGATGAGGCGACAATCCTGTTTCTAAACCCCGTCGGGTCCCTCACCTGTCTCTCTGGTGCGGGGCCAAAGCGCCCAGCGTGGGCCCCGTTCTCATCCTAAAGCCGGTCGGCTCCGGTACGCTCCAGTGCACACGGAGGTGCGGCTCTGGAACGGGTCTGGAGACAGCAGGACCGGCAGCTCGTCTCTCCGTCCCGCCTAGAGCGCTGCACATGCCGCCCCAGCAGCGGGGATGAGCCGAAGCAAGATGCTGATTCTTGCATCCGACCTCAAAAAAAAAACAGCAGCGTTTTTATGTTATTGTCCCGCAGCTTTTGGTAGCAGTCATCAGTTTGTCCGGCACACGGTCAGCAGATTATTTGGAGTGAATCCAAAGCTGTTTTGTTAAAGTGCCGTCTGAACGAGCAGATGCTTGTATCACAGAACCCGTCGCTCTGAAAATGATGCTTATGAAGGAAGTTGCCATTTCCCCTCTCAAGCGCCATAAATTATCCAGCATGTAAACAACTGCTCTTATCGCATTCATAATGAGGATGACACACGTTACGGAGTCTGCCGGCATCAATAAGCGTGATTAAAATGCATAAATCTATGGAACAGGGACGCTAATAAGATCAGTCAAACACTTCGCTCCAATGATCAGAGTGCATGTGTCACGCTAACATGAGGAACGGTGTCAGAACGGCCTTGTGGGATGTTTCAGATCATCTCTCTTTCTTCTGATGGGTCTTTCTGAACATCAGAGGGAGTTCAATATGGCCAGAATCATGAAGCGAGTACATGATCAGTTTAAGAAGTAATTTAGTTTTTTTATTACTTTCCCATAGCCACATATACACTAAAGTTTGGAATAATTCATGTTTTTGAAAGAGTCACCAAGTCTGCATTTAGGTGAACAAAAATACAGTAAAAATTGAGAAAGATTATTACAATGTAAATCAGCTGTTTTCTATGTGAATATATAGTAAAGTGTCATTTATTCCTGTGAATTTTCAGCATCATTACTCCAGTCACATGATCCTTCAGAAATCATTTTAATATGATGATTTGCTGCTCAAGAAACATTTACGATTATTATCAATGTTGAAAACTGCTCATATTTTTGTGGAAACTGATACTTTTCCACACAATAAATGTTTCTTGAGCATCAAATCATCATATCAGAATGATTTCTGAAGGATCATGTGACACTGAAGACTGGAGTAATGATGCTGAAAATTCAGCTTTGATCACAGGAATAAATTACACTTTACTATATATTCACATAGAAAACAGATATTTGAAATTGTAAAAATATATCACTATTATACTGTCTTTTAAAAACATTAAAAATCACAATTATTCCAAATTTTTGCCTGCTAATTTTTGCCATTGATTTCCGATATCTGAAATCAATTGCAAAAACTAGCAGTCAAAAATCTGGAATCAGTCCAATCAGATTTTTCAAGATTATTCCGTGCAGATGTTTTTACTGATCATGCGATCCTGGATTCATATCAAAAAGTAATTAGCTGAAGATCTCTAAATTCAAACAATGAATATCAAAAGGAAACGCAAATTTAGTTTTTATCAGCGCCGCACAGAAGACGCATGAAGCTTTGCCACAACAGTTTATGACTGAGAAGAGAAGTGTGTGATGTTATCAAGATAGCATTTGTATTGTAAATGGCAATGACGTCCTGCTCACTTCACACTGGATCTCAGCCTTATCTCGCTCAGCAAACAAACAAAGTTGACACGGATTTCAGTCCTTCCGCTGGGAATGGTTTGGGAAGAGCTCTGCGCTGAAGGTCACCTCTGAAGTACCTGCACCTCTCGGGCACGGCCGAATCCATCACCTGGCATTGCGATGGAAATGGGAAGCTTTTTTCCCCCTCCGCTGTCCGACACTACATCAGCCAGAGCCTCTTGGGACTCAGGTGTGCTTCCCTCACGGTGAATAATTGACCTGACGCCAGAGGAACGGAGAGGTCGTCTCCTCCAATGACAGAGAGGACACCCTAAAACCTGCTTCCCTGAGCCGGAGGAGTGAAGAATCAATAATGACGCTGGTGTTCAGAAGTATGCTTTGCATATTGCATATCCGGACACCAGACTCCATGAATCCAGTTGTGTTTTGGTTATACAAAACTGGTTTCGTTCATTCTGGCTTCATCAAACAGTTTGGTAAAATCACAATTATTCCAAACTTTATGCCGGTATATCAGCACTACAGCTGGCATCCCGCAGAATCCTAGCGTCCGGCCGAATGTTGCGATGGCAGTCGGGTGTCATTCACACCCCGTCGCTTCAGTCGTCTGTGTGATCCAAGAGAGAGAGAGCGAGATCACATTCGCTGCTTTTCTCCGCACAGAAATGCTAATTAGCTCGAGAATAGGATTGGTGTTAAAACTGAGCCCTTTTCATTTCCCAGCTATTTTCCCCATGTGACGTTTTACAGAGAAACAAAAACATCGTGTGCTGTAAAAATCTGGAGAATAATAAATATTTGGCAACACTTTATGACAAGGTGAATGAACAATACAATGAACAATACCTCTACAGCATTTATGTTAATCTCAACATTTACTGATACATCAAATGTTGTAACGTTAGCTAATGCACTAGAAAAATACTCTGCATGTGCATCTGAAATGTTTGAGCATTTATTAGTTGCTTTTTGGCTCAACGAATCCCCCGCCACGGTCTCGTCAGTCGTCTCGTCACTGAACTCCGATTCCCGCTGCGTGACGGACGAATGCTCGTTTTGGATCAGCTGGATGGGATTGAAGCGACCGTTATCCAACTGAATTAATTGTTTTCATTTCTATAAAATGCAAAACGACAGTGTGGCGTAATGTAAACGTAGCAATGGCATATTCTAACCTAATTTCACCCTCGGCAAAATCACGAGACAGCTTTTCACCTCGACGAGAAATAATCACATTTTAATCTCGCGATATCTTGTCACACCCCTAGGAAAAATATGTCGCTCATTGTTAGTTCATATCAGTTAATAATGTTAAAAAATGAGAATTTATTGTAAAGTGTTACCAATTATCCATGCTTATCCGGTCGTTGTAAATGTTCATGGCATGAGATGGAAAGATCAGCATCATAATCGGGTTTTGTGGCCCAAAGATGATTATCCAAGCCTCTCTGATGATTTTATTAATCTTTATGATGTTTAATTACCTGCCGTCCTCATGAATCCGTGTCCCATTTAGTGCTGGAATGTTTCAATCACATATTTTACTGGAATAAGAGGAAAATCAGATGATTTTCATACAGAATATACATGACTTTTGTTTCTTACAATCTTATATTTATTTTAGCATTAATATAGAATATTAATATTAACTAATATCTGCCCTGTGCGTACTGTATCGCATAAATATATATATGCACTATATATCTAAACCTATAAAACTTTTAGCTTACAAAACTTTCACAGAGTTTTGTGAAGCCACAAAACAAAGCTCAGCAAACTTTTCTTTTAGAGTTAAAGGCTTATAAATCACAAACTACTTCATCTGAAACATTAATAATCCTGATGTTTTGCTCACAATTATAATTCCGCCCTCTGTAAGTAATCTGTAGTGTTCAGTATTAATATCAGTCGTCTACAGGACTGAAGTCACTCGCTCTTCTGAGGAACGCAGCCAACTCTCCAATCACAGCTAATGAGTCTGAACTCAAACAACGAGAACATCGCAGTAATGAATAAACGCTCGTATGGGCGGCGTAAAATTACACATTGGTTCTGTGTGGCCCGAGACTGATCTTCACTCGTGCCGGACGTCCATTATGTGCCGAGAGTTTGACGCTTAGTGTTAAACACAACAACCTTCCGAATGAAGATCTATAGAAGATGCTATACATGCAAACTAGAGGAACTGAACTGAGAGAAAACTTGAAGCACTTTAGAGCAAGTATGAGGTTCACAAAAAATATAAACTTAAACATGCAAATAATTATGAGAGTTTTTTGACATCAAAAAGTGTTAAAAAATACCCTAGTGAGCATATAGAGATATTTTTACCCGGTCTGAAACTTAAAAGTCCTGATGTAGCTGATTCAGTCGAATATCATGCATCTTATTTACACCGTGCAATGCTGTTCAAATACAGTGTACAGTGGAAAGATATGGTGTTGTTATTGGTAACTAAAACTATTATCAAATGATTTTTGGAAGCTGAAACATTAAACATAAATACTTAAACAGGAAATAGAAATGTTTTTGACTAATTGAAATAGAAGTTTAAGTGCTAAAATTACTAAAACTAAATCTGAAATAAAGCCTTATAGAACTTATAGAAAAAAAAAAACAACTAATAAGAACAAAAGCATGTAACAAAATTACTAAAATTTAAGCTTAAATTAAAATGAAAACTGAACATTAAAAGATAAAAGCTATCAATCAATAAATGAAGCTGAAATAAAATAAAACATAAATATTAGATGAAAAATGTAAAATAGAAATGTTGCCATGGCAACCAACTTCAAATAAGTCAGTACTAAAATTACCAAAATTTTAATTAAAATTAAATATAAAACTAATAATGAAAAAAGCAAATAATAAAAACCTAAAAAAAAATAAAAAATAAAATATTAATAAATAAATATTAACAAATACAGTACAATATATATAAAAATGAAAATAAAACAACAGAATAAAAGCAATGTGTTATTTGTACTGAAGGTACTTTTTTGCACTCAGTTTTTCCAGGTGACACTCATGATGTGGAATGATGGGAAAAATGACAAGCGTCATCATCAATTGTATTAATGCGAGACTCTGTCTGGAGATCACAGCAGTCGATAGAAATGATGTTACGTTACCCATGGTGCTTTTCAAGGGGAGCGTAATTGGAGGCGACTGTGATTGTGACTGATGTTCCCACTGACCGTTTCTGACCCCACTGATGATATGTGGCCACATTCACAGTTGTTCTCCTGCATCTCCATCATGTGTCCGTCGCTCCACCTACGACAGTTTCACTGCAGAGATTTTTTGTGAACATCATTTGGCAAATTAAATCAGTCGCTGTGGGAGTCTGTGCACAACACGCTTTCTTTTTAAAGGCAGGCTGAATTCTTTCTCACTGACTGTGTGCGTCTTCTGACTCTTTAATGCATTTCCATTTATATATTCTGACACGCTAATGCAGGGATCTTAATGCGCCGTCATACATCAGCTGACAATCATCCCATATTCAGGCATTTGTCTTTGCCGCGTCAGAAATTCATTACAGCACTCGAGGTGGAGGGATGTCTAGTGTAATTATATTACTTTGACACGACGCACACGTCATGGTGAACGCGAATGTGTACGACTGCAAAGCGAATGTCACACACTAATGTTTTCAAACAGAAAATACAGCTGCGAGCGAAACCACTCAAGACCAAGTCGAAGATAGAAAACATGAAGCTGATCGGATCACTTCATCATTATTATACCTGGCAAATCTGCATTTATTCAGCTAATCCAAAATGTGAAATGCTGTTCAGGAATTATTGCATTTTAGTAAAATAGGCATGCATTACTGACCGGCTGATTATTGATGACATGCATGTCAAATTTGCTACAGATCAAGTGAAAAACCTTGAACTAGTCACAAATGTGAAAATGCTGGGAAAAATCCAAGGTGGAAATTAATTGGATGTAAGTAGTTTCTAATATTCAGTTTATCAGAAATTGAATTTTGCATGATAGGAAGAAGAATTTTTGCAATTCAAAGAGATTCAACACAGTTGATGAATTCTGTGTTCTTCCACTCTGATCCATAACTGTTTATTTATCAATATGATCAAATATATAAAACCAAATGCCAATTTCCATAAGTGGCATATTGTAACTTTGAGACAAAGTTTGGTCAAGCCAACATTCAAATATTGTTTTGATAAACTTTCTCTTTCTCTTTCTTTCTCTTTGCCTTTCTCTAAAATGGACAAACCCAGTGGTTGTGTTGTTTTAACCCAGCAAATTAGTTGTTTTAACCCAGCGAATGGGTTGTTTTAACCCAGTGAATGGGTTGTTTTAACCCAGCGATTGGGTTTTTTGGGTTGTTTTAACCCAGCGAATGGGTTGTTTTAACCCAGTGAATGGGTTGTTTTAACCCAGCGATTGGGTTTTTTGGGTTGTTTTAACCCAGCGATTGGGTTTTTTGGGTTGTTTTAACCCAGCGATTGGGTTGTTTGGGTTGTTTTAACCCAGCGAATGGGTTGTTTTAACCCAGCGATTGGGTTTTTTGGGTTGTTTTAACCCAGTGATTGGGTTGTTTGGGTTGTTTTAACCCAGCGAATGGGTTGTTTTACCCCAGCGATTGGGTTGTTTGGGTTGTTTTAACCCAGCGAATGGGTTGTTTTACCCCAGCGATTGGGTTGTTTGGGTTGTTTTAACCCAGCGAATGGGTTGTTTTACCCCAGCGATTGGGTTTTTTGGGTTGTTTTAACCCAGCAAATTGTTTGTTTTAACCCAGCGATTGGGTTGTTTTAACCCAGCGAATGGGTTTTTTTACCCCAGCGATTGGGTTTTTTGGGTTGTTTTAACCCAGCGATTGGGTTGTTTGGGTTGTTTTAACCCAGCGAATGGGTTGTTTTAACCCAGTGAATGGGTTGTTTTAACCCAGCGATTGGGTTTTTTGGGTTGTTTTAACCCAGCGATTGGGTTGTTTGGGTTGTTTTAACCCAGCGATTGGGTTGTTTGGGTTGTTTTAACCCAGCGAATGGGTTGTTTTACCCCAGCGATTGGGTTGTTTGGGTTGTTTTAACCCAGCGAATGGGTTGTTTTACCCCAGCGATTGGGTTTTTTGGGTTGTTTTAACCCAGCAAATTGTTTGTTTTAACCCAGCGATTGGGTTGTTTTAACCCAGCGATTGGGTTGTTTTAACCCAGCGAATGGGTTTTTTTACCCCAGCGATTGGGTTTTTTGGGTTGTTTTAACCCAGCGATTGGGTTGTTTGGGTTGTTTTAACCCAGCGAATGGGTTGTTTTAACCCAGTGAATGGGTTGTTTTAACCAAGCGATTGGGTTTTTTGGGTTGTTTTAACCCAGCGATTGGGTTGTTTGTGTTGTTTTAACCCAGCGAATGGGTTGTTTTACCCCAGCGATTGGGTTTTTGGGGTTGTTTTAACCCAGCAAATTGTTTGTTTTAACCCAGCGATTGGGTTGTTTTAACCCAGCGAATGGGTTTTTTTACCCCAGCGATTGGGTTTTTTGGGTTGTTTTAACCCAGCGATTGGGTTGTTTGGGTTGTTTTAACCCAGCGAATGGGTTGTTTTACCCCAGCGATTGGGTTTTTTGGGTTGTTTTAACCCAGCAAATTGTTTGTTTTAACCCAGCGATTGGGTTGTTTTAACCCAGCGATTGGGTTGTTTTAACCCAGCGATTGGGTTTTTTGGGTTGTTTTAACCCAGCGAATGGGTTGTTTTAACCCAGTGAATGGGTTTTTTGGGTTGTTTTAACCCAGCAAATAGTTTGTTTTAACCCAGTGAATGGGTTTTTTGGGTTGTTTTAACCCAGCAAATAGTTTGTTTTAACCCAGTGAATGGGTTTTTTGGGTTGTTTTAACCCAGCGATTGGGTTTTTTGGGTTGTTTTAACCCAGCAAATAGTTTGTTTTAACCCAGTGAATGGGTTTTTTGGGTTGTTTTAACCCAGCGAATGGGTTGTTTTAACCCAGTGAATGGGTTGTTTTAACCCAGCGATTGGGTTGTTTGGGTTGTTTTAACCCAGCGAATGGGTTGTTTTACCCCAGCGATTGGGTTTTTTGGGTTGTTTTAACCCAGCAAATTGTTTGTTTTAACCCAGCGATTGGGTTGTTTTAACCCAGCGAATGGGTTTTTTTATCCCAGCGATTGGGTTTTTGGGTTGTTTTACCCCAGCGATTGGGTTGTTTGGGTTGTTTTAACCCAGCGAATGGGTTGTTTTACCCCAGCGATTGGGTTTTTTGGGTTGTTATAACCCAGCAAATTGTTTGTTTTAACCCAGCGATTGGGTTGTTTTAACCCAGCGAATGGGTTTTTTACCCCAGCGATTGGGTTTTTTGGGTTGTTTTAACCCAGCAAATAGTTTGTTTTAACCCAGTGAATGGGTTTTTTGGGTTGTTTTAACCCAGCGATTGGGTTTTTTGGGTTGTTTTAACCCAGCAAATAGTTTGTTTTAACCCAGTGAATGGGTTTTTTGGGTTGTTTTAACCCAGCGATTGGGTTTTTTGGGTTGTTTTAACCCAGCAAATAGTTTGTTTTAACCCAGTGAATGGGTTTTTTGGGTTGTTTTAACCCAGCGATTGGGTTTTTTGGGTTGTTTTAACCCAGCGAATGGGTTGTTTTAACCCAGTGAATGGGTTTTTTGGGTTGTTTTAACCCAGCAAATAGTTTGTTTTAACCCAGTGAATGGGTTTTTTGGGTTGTTTTAACCCAGCAAATAGTTTGTTTTAACCCAGTGAATGGGTTTTTTGGGTTGTTTTAACCCAGCGATTGGGTTTTTTGGGTTGTTTTAACCCAGCAAATAGTTTGTTTTAACCCAGTGAATGGGTTTTTTGGGTTGTTTTAACCCAGCGAATGGGTTGTTTTAACCCAGTGAATGGGTTGTTTTAACCCAGCGATTGGGTTGTTTGGGTTGTTTTAACCCAGCGAATGGGTTGTTTTACCCCAGCGATTGGGTTTTTTGGGTTGTTTTAACCCAGCAAATTGTTTGTTTTAACCCAGCGATTGGGTTGTTTTAACCCAGCGAATGGGTTTTCTTATCCCAGCGATTGGGTTTTTTGGGTTGTTTTAACCCAGCGATTGGGTTGTTTGGGTTGTTTTAACCCAGCGAATGGGTTGTTTTACCCCAGCGATTGGGTTTTTTGGGTTGTTATAACCCAGCAAATTGTTTGTTTTAACCCAGCGATTGGGTTGTTTTAACCCAGCGAATGGGTTTTTTACCCCAGCGATTGGGTTTTTTGGGTTGTTTTAACCCAGCAAATAGTTTGTTTTAACCCAGTGAATGGGTTTTTTGGGTTGTTTTAACCCAGCGATTGGGTTTTTTGGGTTGTTTTAACCCAGCAAATAGTTTGTTTTAACCCAGTGAATGGGTTTTTTGGGTTGTTTTAACCCAGCGATTGGGTTTTTTGGGTTGTTTTAACCCAGCAAATAGTTTGTTTTAACCCAGTGAATGGGTTTTTTGGGTTGTTTTAACCCAGCGATTGGGTTTTTTGGGTTGTTTTAACCCAGCAAATTGTTTGTTTTAACCCAGTGAATGGGTTTTTTGGGTTGTTTTAACCCAGCAAATTGTTTGTTTTAACCCAGCGATTGGGTTGTTTTAACTCAGCGATTGGGTTGTTTTAACCCAGCGAATTGTTTGTTTTAACCCAGAGATTGGGTTGTTTTAACCCAGTGAATTGTTTGTTTTAACCCAGTGAATGGGTTTTTTGGGTTGTTTTAACCCAGCGATTGTTTTTTTTGGTTGTTTTAACCCAGCAAATTGTTTGTTTTAACCCACCGAATGGGTGGTTTTAACTCAGCGATTGGGTTGTTTTAACCCAGTGAATTGTTTGTTTTAACCCAGCTATTGGGTTGTTCTAACCCAGTGATTGGGTTGTTTTAACCCAGCAATTGGGTTGTTCTAACCCAGTGATTGGGTTGTTTTAACCCAGTGAATTGTTTGTTTTAACCCAGCAATTGGGTTGTTCTAACCCAGTGATTGGGTTGTTTTAACCCAGAAGAGACTCTTGCAAAAGCATAAAAAATCTTAATTATTCATAATTTTTGACTGGTACTGTAGCTCTAGTGAAGAAGGGCTCATATTGTCTTCAGAGGCGGCAAGACTTCTCGGTGGCCGAACTTGAGGGAAAAATTGAATTGGCACATTGTAAATTCATTTAATCCGGGCCAAAGTATTATCTGGTTTAGTCATGAAGCCAGTTTGTGGATTTTCTCAAGGCCTCTGTCGTCTTAGTCCCGTCCACTGGGATGGAAAATCCTGCCACCAATCCGGGCAGCATGTGAAGGAATGGGTGGATAATAAATAATAGAGCAGATGAACGAGTGAAAATCATCTGGACTCGTGATAAATGAGCTTCTGCTCGTCCAAAATGGTGTTTTATTAGCTAATGGATTAGAGGTCCAGTCCTGCGTTGCTGGTTCACTTGCATATTGATGATTTTCTCCATGCACTCACTCATACTGTAGCATATGGCTTTATGATGGAGTGCTGTGATCTTCTGTATGGGAACGTTTCCCATTGAACTCGTTCTACATATCAAATGATTTCTAGCAGCGATTAATATCACCCCTGAGAATATTCACTCTCTGATGGTCCAAACACCCGCTGAGATGATCAGAAGACGCCGAGAGCTTGATTCAGTGACACTGAGAGCTACTGTACCTGTGCTATCCATTATTAAACACTGAGGAATTAAGGTGATAAAACTCAGGAATAAAATAATGTGCTGTAATTCAGACTTCTGGTAAAAATAAATGATGGAAATATAACTTTCAGAAATTAGTGTTTCTACAGCGGAGTTTGGAAGACTGTGTTACAGGAATATTCACATGCT
This sequence comes from Chanodichthys erythropterus, assembly GCF_024489055.1. Taxonomy (NCBI): domain Eukaryota; kingdom Metazoa; phylum Chordata; class Actinopteri; order Cypriniformes; family Xenocyprididae; genus Chanodichthys; species Chanodichthys erythropterus. The sequence goes on from NC_090230.1 coordinate 29,995,482, forward strand.
GGCGAAAATGTGCTGGCCAATAAATAGTGACACTTGTTAATCGTCCATCCATGCGTCCGTCCATCCATCAAGCAATCCATCCATCCATCCATCCATCCATCCATCCATCCATCCATCCATCCATCAGTCAAGCAATTCATCATCCATCCATCCATCCATCCATCTATCGAGCAATCCATCCATCCATCGAGCAATCCATCCATCCATCCATCGAGCAATCCATCCATCCATCTATCTATCCATCCATCAGTCAAGCAATCCATCATCCATCCATCCATCCATCCATCCATCTATCGAGCAATCCATCCATCCATCAAGCAATCAATCCATCCATCCATCGAGCAATCCATCATCCATCCATCCATCGAGCAATCCATCATCCATCCATCGAGCAATCCATCCATCCATTGAGCAATCCATCCATCCATCTATCTATCCATCCATCAGTCAAGCAATCCATCATCCATCCATCCATCCATCCATCTATCGAGCAATCCATCCATCCATCATCCATCCATCCATCCATTGATAGGCTGTTTAAATGCACTATGAACCTGCTGTTACTTTGCTTCTGCCCAGGGACAACAGATGAAAATTAGCTTGTAGCTATCTCTGGTCTGTACAATATATGTATTGTGCAATGTCCCTGTTAAATAAATAAATAAATAAAAAATAAAAATCCATCCATCCATCGAGCAATCCATCATCCATCCATCCATCCATCCATCAATCAAGCAATCCATCATCCATCCATCCATCCATCCATCCATCCATCCATCCATCAGGCAATCCATCCATCCATCCATCCATCCATTGGGCAATCCATCCATCCATCAGGCAATCCATCCATCCATCCATCCATCGGGCAATCCATCCATCCATCCATTGGGCAATCCATCCATCCATCCAGCAATCCATCGAGCAATCCATCATCGATCCATCCATCCATCCATCCATCGAGCAGTCCATCAATCCGTCCATCCATCATCCATCCATCCATCGAGCAATCCATCATCATCCATCCATCAGTCGAGCAATCCATCCATCCATTGGGCAAACCATCCATCCATCCATCCATCGGGCAATCCATCCATCCATTCACCCATCCATCGGGCAATCCATCCATCCATCCATCCATCCATTGGGCAATCCATCCATCCATCCATCCATCCATCCATTGGGCAATCCATCCATCCATCCATCCATCCATCCATCCATTCATCGAGCAATCCATCATCCGTCAATCCATCCATCCATCCATCCATCGAGCAGTCCATCAATCCATCCGTCCATCATCCATCCATCCATCTATTGGGCAATCCATCCATCCATCCATCGGGCAATCCATCCATCCATCCAGCAATCCATCCATCCATCCATCCATCCATCCATCCATCCATCGAGCAATCCATCATCGATCCATCCATCCATCCATCGAGCAGTCCATCAATCCGTCCGTCCATCATCCATCCATCCATCGAGCAATCCATCATCATCCATCCATCAGTCGAGCAATCCATCCATCCATTGGGCAATCCATCCATCCATCCATCCATCCATTGGGCAATCCATCCATCCATCCATTCATCGAGCAATCCATCATCCATCAATCCATCCATCCATCCATCGAGCAGTCCATCAATCCATCCGTCCATCATCCATCCATCCATCTATTGAGCAATCCATCATCCATCCATCCATCGAGCAATCCATCATCACCCATCCATCAGTCGAGCAATCCATCCAACCATTGAGCAATCCATCCATCCATCCATTGGGCAATCCATCCATCCATCCATTGGGCAATCCATCCATCCATCCATCCATCCATCCATCCATCCATCGAACAATCCATCCATCCATCCATTGGGCAATCCATCCATCCATCCATCCATCCATCCATCCATCCATCCATCCATCCATCCATCCATCCATCCATCCATCTCTTTGTCTGTAAAATGTTTTAAAACTTTCAAACTGAAAGGCTTTTTATACATTTTTCAAAACTTTCAAACAAGGCTTTGTCATGCCAGCATTTCACAGTTTCTTGATAAACTGCTTTTCTAGTTAAAAATTATAGTTTTATGAACTTTACTTCCCAGAAACTTGGATTGCAGATCATCCAATCAGAATGTAGCCACATAACACTTTATAAGTAGTGTAATGATGAATTTGTTCAGATCTTTCTCCAGTCGTCCCTTCATTACAACCTCCTGCTCGCTTAAAGTAAAACACTGTGCATTCATTGATAGCAAAGAGCAATGGGCCTGTGCTTTAGATCCGAGATATCCATTAAACATTGCTGTTTGGTTAATTATACGTCCATAGTGCAAATAAAAGTGCAGCAGTAATGGAAAATCATTCATCTGTATTGTAATGCAGATGCTTAGGGCGACTCGTCTTTAAACTGAATTCTGAGGCTCCACAAAAGTGCCAGAGTCCCATCGATCTTATGCAGAGGAAAATAAATAGCGAGGCCACGGCAACTCTCTATTTTAGTTGTTCTGACAGAGACGACATGCAGGAAAACATGCCTTTTTAATGGAATGGGTTTATCTTCCTGTGCGTTTGCAGCGCTCTCTGCCTGAGTGCACTCCGACTGTATTGGATTATTGGAGAGGAGAGACGTGTGTGTGTGTGTGTGTGAGGTTAGACTCTTCCTGCTCTGAATATTAGCCTCAGTAATGGCAGGTATTATTTTCTGTCTGTCTGCAGCTGTATTCCCACCTGTCTCTCTTCACTTGAGATGCAGCTAATTGATAAGCAGGATAAACACATTTACAATTCCGATGGCAAAAGGCCAGTGTCTCATTTCCATAAAAGTGCAAGAGAAGAAAACATCTGGTGCTACTGTAGATGCTGTGACGAGCTTTATGACAATGAAATCTGAAGGAATATTATCTAATATTAATGCAGACTATCTGTTGACCTCACACCTGTGAATGCAAACAAGGTTTGGGTTAGCGGTCAGTATACCGTGTGTGACGCGAGGGATTTGATCATGTGTGTGAAATGATGATCATTATAGTACTTTTTTAATATATTCTTGCAGACTTCATCTGTCAGTCATCGTTTAAAGTCATCGTTGAAGTTTAAAGTCATTTGAAAAACTTGTTAAAGTTAAAAGCAGTTTTAAAATGGATTTAATAGTCTGAAGTTTGAAAGCTTTAAGCATTTAGTTTTAAGAATGAAGTAGATTTATTAACTTGAAGTTTGAAGGTTTTTAAGTTTAAAAGCCCGAACTTTGAAGATTTTAAGTTTAAAATAAAAACTTAAAGTATAACGTAGATTAATACTGAAGTAGATTTAATAGCTTTGAAATTTAAAGCAGGTTTAAGTTTGAAGTAGTTTTAAAAGCTTTGATGTTTGAAGCAGTTTTAAGTAGATTTAATAGCTTGAAATTTGAAGGTTTTAAGTTAAAAGGTAGTTTTAAATGCTTGAAATTTGAAGGTTTTAAGTTTAAAGTAGTTTTAAAGGCTAGAAATGTGAAGCAGTTTTAAGTTTAAAGTAGATTTAATAGCCTGAAATTTTAAGATTTTAAGGCTGAAGTAGTTTTAAAAGCTTAAAGTTTGAAACGGTTTTAAGACTGAAGTAGATTTATTAACTTGAAGTTTGAAGGTTTTTAAGTTTAAAAGCCCGAACTTTGAAGATTTTAAGTTTAAAATAAAAACTTAAAGTATAACGTAGATTAATACTGAAGTAGATTTAATAGCTTTGAAATTTGAAGCAGTTTTAAGTTTGAAGTAGTTTTAAAAGCTTTGATGTTTGAAGCAGTTTTAAGTAGATTTAATAGCTTGAAATTTGAAGGTTTTAAGTTAAAAGTAGTTTTAAAGGCTAGAAATGTGAAGCAGTTTTAAGTTTAAAGTAGATTTAATAGCCTGAAATTTTAAGATTTTAAGGCTGAAGTAGTTTTAAAAGCTTAAAGTTTGAAACGGTTTTAAGACTGAAGTAGATTTATTAACTTGAAGTTGGGAGGTTTTAAGTTTAAAAGCTTGAAATTTGATGGTTTAAGTTTAAAGTAGTTTTAAAGGCTAGAAATGTGAAGCAGTTTTTAGATTTAAGTAGATTTAATAGCTTGAAGTTTGAAGGTTTAAGTAAAAATCAGTTTTAAAAGCTTGAAGTTTGAAACAGTCAAGATAGAAGATAGATGTCATGCAGTCTATCAATCAAACAGGTTGGTTGCTAGGATGTTCTGGGTGGTTGCTAGAGTGTTGCTATGCAATTGCTATTTCATCACATTGCAAGCATGTTTCAGTATACATGTTGGCAGCATGTCCTACGCTAGTCGCTGAGCTGTTAGCGATAGATAGATTCAAAACAAATAAAGTGACATTTCCCAAACTCTCGTAACCCTGCTAGTCTCTGCCGCCACACGTCCAGCACGTTTGCTGTTTAGGCCACATTAGTGATGCATGTTGTTCTTCTAACGGTTTACTGCAGCGGAATGTTCGAATGTGACACAGCCCACACGGTTTCCAAGGATACAGTTCTTGAGAAAAGAGCCGATAACAAACCTCCATCTGTTCCGCTGTATTCATCACACATGCCCACGACCCATTTCCCCCAAAACTTCATCTGCCAACTTGCAGTTCATTAGTGAATACTGCAAGCATCAGTTAAAACTTCTCTACACCACTACATTGTGCTGCATCATTAATCATTGTCTCTTCCAGAGCGCTCGGCTTCTGCCTGCCAGAGATCATCAGAAACCCACTGGACGATTTTACCACTACAATCCTCATTATTCAGGGGCTGGAAACCCAAATGCCACGGTGAAATGGTTTCCTTAAACCTCTGATTAATACCAGACCTGTATTGAGTTCTTCCACAGACCTGCTAATAGATCATCTTAGAATAACTGCAGGTGGGCGGCTGTTTAACAGCGTTTACACTCACCTAAAGCCATATATACTAGCAAATCTCAGCTGTCAATTTTTTAATTTCGTCATATTGTAACCACATTATCGTAAAGTTCTTTATATAAAGTTGCACATATAAGAATGTCCAAATGTATCCGTATTCATATAGTACATTCACGTAAAGTGATATATACTATAGAGCAAATCACATCTGTCGATTTATTTATAACTATATTATCATACAGTTCTTTATATAACATTTGATAAATAAGTATGTCCAACTTTATTCGCAAAAATACAGTATGTTCACATAAAGCAATTAATACTATATGGCAAATCTCAACGGACGATTTTTTTAAATTTTGTCGCAAATTTTAACTATATCATCATACAGCTCTTTATATAAAATTGGATATATAAGTATGTCCAAAGTAATGCCATATATACTAGCAAATCACAACTGTCAATTTCTTTAATTTTGTCATATTGTAATCATATCATCGTACAGTTCTTTATATAAAGTTGGATATAGAAGAATGTCCAAATTTATCAGTATACAATACAATATGTTCACGTAAAGCGATTTATACTATATGGCAAATCTCAACTGTCCATTTTTAAAAATGTTGTGGCAAATTATAACCATATTATTGTACACTACTTTATATAAAGTTGGATATATAAGAATGTCCAAATTTATTTGTATACAATACAGTATGTTCACGTAAAGCGATATATATAGGCCTACAAGCAAATTTAAATTTTGTCGCAAATTGTAACCATATTATTGTAATATTCTTTATATATACTAGCAAATATTTTGTCACATAACCATATTATTGTACAGTTCTTTATAAAGTTGGATATATAAGAATGTCCAAATTTATCCGTATACATAGTGCATTCACATAAAGCAATTTATACTATATGGCAGATCTCAACTGATGATCTTTTTTTATTTCGTCACAAATTGTAACTATATAAAGTTTGATATATTAGTTATATGTCCAACTTTATTCGAATGCATACAGTATGTTCACGTAAAGCGATTTATACTACATAGCAAATCTCAAGTGCTTGATTTTTTAAAAAATTTTATCGCAAAATGTATCACAAATTGTAACCATCGTACAGTTCATTATATAGAGTTGGATATATAAGAATGTCCAAATGTATCCTTATACAATGCCGTATGTTCATGTAAAGTGATACTTTATACTAGCAGATCTCAACTGTTGACTTTTTAAATTTTGTCGCCATTGTAACCATTGTAATGTTGTAATTGTAACCATATTATCGTAAATTCCTTTTTATAAAGTTGGATATATAAGAATGTGCAAATTTATCTGTATACATACAGTACACTCACATAAAGCGATTTCTACTATATGGCAAATCTCAGCTGATGATTTTTTTTGTCGCAAATTGTAACTATATCATCATATGGCTCTTTATATAAAATTGGATATATAAGTATGTTCAAAGTAAAGCAATGTATACTATATAGCAAATCTTAACTGTTGTACATCGCAAACTGTAATTCGCCCAGCTCTTTATTTAATGTTTTTGAATGTTCAAATATATCTGTATACATACAGTGTTCACGTAAAGCGATATATACTATATAGCAACTCACAGCTGTTAATATTTTCTATTTCATCACAAATTGTAACCATATTATTGTACAGTTCAAAAGGATATATAAGAATGTCCAAATTTATCCGTATATCCGGGGGGATTGTTCTCCCTCAGTAGAAATCGCATTCCCCCCCGGAATTTCTAAAGTTTTCTAAATTTATCCATTACAGTATATTAAATTGAATAGTTTAAATGAAAATTGTGACATTAGAGTGTTTTTATTTTCAAGTTTGGTAATTTGCTAGTCTTTTTGGTTGCATGTGTATCTTTTGTTTATGGTGTGATTCACTTATAGATTATGTTATAGAGTGAGTCATATTTTAGCTTTTTTAGCTTGTTCTTCAGCAGTCTGCTTCTGTCTTAATTGATTCACTCCCACCGGGTCTCATTTGAGAGTTGATAAATCATATATGCTGGCAGTTTTAGATTGAGAACATGTGGCTCGAGGTCTAACAGCAGCGAGGAATGAGAGACAGCGGCTCTGATCTGATGTATAAAGACAGACTGAGTGTCGTGTGGCAGAAGCTGCTGCTCTTTTGTCATTTGTTTTTTTTTCTAGTATATTTTGTATGGGTGTTTTTTTTCTGAAGACTCATACAAGTGTGAAAGTGTGACATTTCAGTTTTTTTAGCATATTTTATATGTCTTTATTTTATTTCATTTTATTTTGGAGGCATCTTTTTTATTGTTGTCATTTTATCTTTTTACTTAATTTATTTAATTTTAATTTTGTTTTATTATTTTATTTTATTTTTTTGGAGGCTTATTAAAGTGTAACATTTCAGTTTTTGTATATTTTGTATGTTTGTTATTTTTATTTTATTTTACTTATTTTATTTTATATATACTTCTCATAAAAGTGTGACATTTATTTATTTTTGAATATTTTGTTTATTTTATTTTTATTTTATTTATTTATTTTAGAGGCTTATAAAAGTGTGAAAGTGTGACATTTCAGTTTTGGCAAATTTTTAATTGTTGATATTTTATTTGATCCTATATTTTGTTGCATATTTTATTTTATTTTATTCTGTAATCTTATGGAAAGAGTGTTGCACATTTCAGGTTTTTTTTGTATATTTTGTATGGTTGCTATTTTTATTTCATTTCATTTATTTTACTTTATTTTATTTTGAAGACTCAAAAAAGTGTAAAAGTGTGACACAACTCAAACGGGTCGATTAAATACTGAAATGTATTAATTATTCATTAGAAGTTCGTATTGAGATTACTATCCATTTTCAGTTCATTTTACTGTTTCTCTCAGCAAATGGTTTGTGTTTGCTGGTGTGATGTTGTTGTGTTTGTGTCGAAACACAATCTGTTTCTCGTCTCAATCCAAACCTGGTGTCAGTGTGGAGCTGCCGGGGTGACAGGTTGTTTCTTCAAGCTCCAATAAACATCAGAATCAAAGCAGAAAACCTGCTCATATATTTCTATCAGAAGTTTGTTTTCAGTTGCCAGTATCTGCAGCGATTTTTCTAGTGTATTTTGTATGGCTGTTTATTTTGCTTTGTTTTGGGGGGCTTAAAAAGTGTGAAAGTGTGGGTCATTTTATTTATTTTATTTATTTATTCTTTTTATTTTATTTTATTTTATTTTATTTATCATTTTCCTGCACCTCTGGAGCCACATGACATTTACATCTAAACCAAATCTGAATCTGTATCTGAAAGTGGAGATGAATGTGAATGTTAAAGGTTATTTCTCTCCAGACATTATTAACTTCATTTGTGGAAATGTGTGTTTCCGAGCATAAATACCCATGCGTAGAGTCGCAGCTCTTGTAATTGTCCTGTTGTGTTTCAGCGTTACAGAGGCCGTCACGGTTCAGTCCTTCAGCCGTTTCGTCATTATTCTAAAGCTGGTCATTATGCCAACCATCTGCTCCACATTCAGAGGCGAGATGCAGCTCTTGTCGTCTTTCTGCTGATGGCGTCTTATCAGTCAGGCCCTGGAGCCCATCCAGAGAGAAACACTTCAGGATTCAAGGCTCTCAGGAGCTTTGGACAGAAACTCTGCTGGAATCTTACAGTAATGCAGCAGACGCCGGTGTTTTTACACCACTGATGAGGAACATAATGCATCGAGTCTGTGTTTATGAATGTCAGAGGCAGCTCAGTATTGTTCATTAGTTCATATACAGTATGTTCACATTGCGTTTCAAGTTGGGATGGATCTCCTTTATCTTGAGATAAACAGAAGGAGAACAAGAAAGAGATAAAAATCACCACTTTATGTGTCATTGGAAAGGGCGGTTCAGGTCAAGTGCATTGCATTGTGGGAAACAGCTTTTCTATAATTAACGTGCCGTTTGTTTTCAGATTTCCGTTTGGTTTACGCAGATCGAGTGTGAGTTTACAGTGATGAGTGAAGCTCTTATTTTCAGCCTGAAGCTGTTCTCAGACTGGCGTTCGTGCTCCACAAATTCCTCCATCTGCGTTTGTGTCTTTCTCAGCCGTATCCCCCCGTGTGCCGGGGTCGGGCCTGATCCGCTCGGTCTGTCGCTCAGTGTCGGCTGTGACGGCGCTCCTTCCCACAGCCCTGAGCTGATGCCGCACGTTTCCTCCGCCGCACAATCGATAGTCACCCTCCGGGGCTCAGAGAGGAAGATCAAAGATCCCGCTCATCGTTTCTGACAAAGTCTCTCTCTCTCTCTCTCTCTGAATCCTGTGTGTTTTGTTGAACTTTTGAAGTGCTCCACATTCTGCCACTGCAAAGCCTCCTGTTTCCCCCCAAAATGGAACTTGAACTAATCAGAAATGTCAGAGCAGAAATGTAAAACATCATTATCTGGCCTCTTTTAAACACATTTTACTTTCAAGCACGAGCCTCTTAGAAGTTTGTGTGTCAAATTGGAAAACCAACAAACATTGAAGCAACTTAAAGTCTCCAACAAACTGTCTTTTCAAAGGACTATCACAAAATATTCTGCCTTATGTCAACACCTGTATGAGGTATAAATTGCGAGATGTAAACTCAGAATTGCGAGAAGTCGGAATTGTGATATGTAAACTAGAATTGCAAGAAGTAAACTCGGAATTATGAGATGTAAACTCGGAATTGTGAGATGTAAACTCGGAATTATGAGATGTAAACTCGGAATTATGAGATGTAAACTCGGAATTGTGAGATGTAAAGTCAGAATTGCGAGATGTAAACTCAGAATTAAACTCAGAATTGCGAGATGCAAAGTCAGAATTACGAGATGTAAACTCAGAATTGCAAGAATTAAACTCGGAATTACAAGATGTAAACTCGGAATTGCCAGATGTAAACTCGGAATTGTGAGATGTAATCTCAGAATTAAACTCAGAATTATGAGATGTAAAATCGGAATTGCGAGATGTAAACTCAGAATTAAACTCAGAATTGCGAGAATTAAACTCAGAATTATGAGATGTAAAATCGGAATTGTGATATGTAAACTCAGAATTGGAGATGCAAAATCAGAATTACGAGATGTAAACTCGGAATTGCGAGATGTAATCTCGGAATTGCGAGATGTAAACTCGGAATTGTGAGATGTAAAGTCAGAATTAACCTTAGAATTGCGAGATGTAAAGTCAGAATTATGAGATGTAAAATCGGAATTGTGATATGTAAACTCAGAATTGGAGATGCAAAATCAGAATTGCGAGATGTAATCTCAAAATGGCGAGATGTAATTTCGGAATTGCAAGAGGTAAACTCAGAATTGCGAGATGTAAACTCAGAATTGTGAGATATAAAGTCAGAAGTAAACTCAGAATTAAACTCATAATTGCAAGATGCACAGTCAGAATTGCGAGATGTGAACTCGGAATTGCGAGATGTAAACTCGGAATTGCGAGATGTAAACTCAAAATTTCGAGACGTAATCTCGGAATTGCAAGAGGTAAACTCGGAATTGCGAGATGTAAACTTGGAATTGTGAGATGTAAAATCAGAATTGTGGGAAGTAAACTCGGAATTGCGAGATGCACAGTCAGAATTGCGAGATGTAAACTCGGAATTACGAGATGTAACCTCGGAATTGTGAGATGTAACCTCGGAATTGCGAGATGTAACCTCGGAATTCTTAATAAACTCTGCCCTCTTCTGAAGCTCTCAGATCATCTCATCGATCTGTCAAACCAATGCCATTTGACATCAAACCTGTATATGCATGTACACAAATAAAATTTGAGAGCTACAGTATATACACTGTAAAAATCTAAACTTAAACTTAATTAACTGTGTTTATCCAATTGATTCAGTCGTGTATTTGAACTGACAAAATTAAAAAGTGATCTCAACTTCTGGAGATTTTTTATAGTGTTTTAGTGAAGTTTGCTTAAGAGTGAATAAGAGTCAGATGAACTATTTTAAGTGTGTTTTGTTTTATTAAATGTTTGCGAGTGCAATATTATCTGCCTTATGTTTTGTATATGACTGTTGTGAAGTGATGTAACCCATGTAAACGCGATTACAGCTCATGCGCGTGTTGGATTGTGCTACTGTATATTCATCTCAGCTGTGTTTGTGTCTTAATGACAATGATCTCCATCAGTAAGACCTGCTGATTATAGAGGCTTGTTTCTCTCGAGAGGCTGCCCTGCTCTTTTAGCTCGACGTGATCTAATGAAATGCCGTCCGTGCACTTTAATGGACGGATATTACCGCACTTCCCCGAGAACGAGGGAAATGATCCTCGGAAAGGTGTGCTTCATAAATTAGCTCCAAAGATGCGCGTGCATTGGAGTCTAATGAACAGCCCTGAACTCTCTGCGTGCACTTACAGTAACACGTCTAATTATGGGCTGTCTGAGCCTCATGTGAGCTGGTCGAGATTGATCTACTGTATTTCTGAAGCATTACCAGTTAAGACTTTAATGTCTCTATAAATATTCAACAGCATATTTGTGTGGAAAGAGGGCTGAATGAGTAGTATGTGTAGCAATTCTGAGAAGAAAAGTCCAAATTGTGAGATACAACTGCGAGAAAAATGTCAGAATTGTGAGATAAAAATTCTGTGGCAGAAACAAACAAAAATAAAAGTGAGATTTAAACTCGGAATTGCAAGGTGTAAAACTCAGAATTGTGAGATGTAAAACTTGGAATTGCGAGATTTAAAGTCGGAATTGCGAGATGTAAAGTCGGAATTGCGAGATGTAAACTCGTAATTGCGAGATGTAAACTCGTAATTGCGAGATGTAAACTCGTAATTTCGAGATTTAAAGTCGGAATTGCGAGATTTAAAGTCAGAATTGCGAGATATAAAGTCAGAATTGCGAGATGTAAACTCAGAATTGAGATGTAAACTCAGAATTGTGAGATATAAAGTCAGAATTGCGAGATATAGGGCCCTATCTTGCACCCAGCGCAATTGACTTTGTACACCGACTTATTTGTCATTCCTATTTTGCACCCGCGCAAAGCGCGCTTTTCCCTCCACAGACACATGAGATGACGGAAATCATTGTGGTGTGCCACGAAGATGTGAAATAACCTGTTTAACCGACGATTGCGAGATGTAAACTCGTAATTGCGAGATTTAAAGTCAGAATTGCGAGATTTAAAGTAGAATTGCGAGATATAAAGTCAGAATTGCGAGATGTAAACTCAGAATTGGGATTTAAAGTCAGAATTGCGAGATTTAAAGTCAGAATTGCGAGATGTAAACTCAGAATTGAGATTTAAAGTCAGAATTGCGAGATTTAAACTCAAAATTGCGAGATATAAAGTCAGAATTACGAGATGTAAACTCAAAATTGAGATTTAAAGTCAGAATTGCGAGATTTAAAGTCAGAATTGCGAGATGTAAACTCAGAATTGTGAGATGTAAACTCAGAATTGTGAGATATAAAGTCGGAATTGCGAGATATAAAGTCAGAATTGCGAGATGTAAAGTCAGAATTGCGAGATGTAAAGTCAGAATTGCAAGATGTAAAGTCAGAATTGCGAGATTTAAAGTCAGAATTGTGAGATATAAAGTCAGAATTGCGAGATTTAAAGTCAGAATTGCGAGATTTAAAGTCAGAATTGCGAGATTTAAAGTCAGAATTGCGAGATTTAAAGTCAGAATTGTGAGATATAAAGTCAGAATTGCAAGATTTAAAGTCAGAATTGCGAGATTTAAAGTCAGAATTGCGAGATATAAAGTCAGAATTGCAAGATTTAAAGTCAGAATTGCGAGATTTAAAGTCAGAATTGCAAGATTTAAAGTCAGAATCGCAAGATTTAAAGTCAGAATTGCGAGATTTAAAGTCAGAATTGTGAGATTTAAAGTCAGAATTGCGAGATTTAAAGTCAGAATTGCGAGATTTAAAGTCAGAATTGCAAGATTTAAAGTCAGAATTGTGAGATTTAAAGTCAGAATTGTGAGATATAAAGTCAGAATTGCAAGATTTAAAGTCAGAATTGCGAGATTTAAAGTCAGAATTGCGAGATTTAAAGTCAGAATTGCGAGATTTAAAGTCAGAATTGTGAGATATAAAGTCAGAATTGCAAGATTTAAAGTCAGAATTGCGAGATTTAAAGTCAGAATTGCAAGATTTAAAGTCAGAATTGCAAGATTTAAAGTCAGAATTGCGAGATTTAAAGTCAGAATTGCGAGATTTAAAGTCAGAATTGCGAGATTTAAAGTCAGAATTGCAAGATTTAAAGTCAGAATTGCGAGATTTAAAGTCAGAATTGTGAGATTTAAAGTCAGAATTGCGAGATATAAAGTCAGAATTGCGAGATTTAAAGTCAGAATTGTGAGATTTAAAGTCAGAATTGCAAGATTTAAAGTCAGAATTGCGAGATTTAAAGTCAGAATTGTGAAATATAAAGTCAGAATTGCAAGATTTAAAGTCAGAATTGCGAGATTTAAAGTCAGAATTGCGAGATTTAAAGTCAGAATTGCAAGATTTAAAGTCAGAATTGCGAGATTTAAAGTCAGAATTGTGAGATATAAAGTCAGAATTGCAAGATTTAAAGTCAGAATTGCAAGATTTAAAGTCAGAATTGCGAGATTTAAAGTCAGAATTGTGAGATATAAAGTCAGAATTGCAAGATTTAAAGTCAGAATTGCGAGATTTAAAGTCAGAATTGCAAGATTTAAAGTCAGAATTGCAAGATTTAAAGTCAGAATTGCGAGATTTAAAGTCAGAATTGTGAGATTTAAAGTCAGAATTGTGAGATATAAAGTCAGAATTGCAAGATTTAAAGTCAGAATTGCGAGATTTAAAGTCAGAATTGTGAGATTTAAAGTCAGAATTGCGAGATTTAAAGTCAGAATTGCGAGATTTAAAGTCAGAATTGTGAGATTTAAAGTCAGAATTGCGAGATTTAAAGTCAGAATTGTGAGATTTAAAGTCAGAATTGCGAGATATAAAGTCAGAATTGCGAGATTTAAAGTCAGAATTGCAAGATTTAAAGTCAGAATTGCGAGATTTAAAGTCAGAATTGCGAGATTTAAAGTCAGAATTGTGAGATATAAAGTCAGAATTGCAAGATTTAAAGTCAGAATTGCGAGATTTAAAGTCAGAATTGCAAGATTTAAAGTCAGAATTGCGAGATTTAAAGTCAGAATTGTGAGATTTAAAGTCAGAATTGCGAGATTTAAAGTCAGAATTGCGAGATTTAAAGTCAGAATTGCGAGATTTAAAGTCAGAATTGTGAGATTTAAAGTCAGAATTGCGAGATTTAAAGTCAGAATTGCGAGATTTAAAGTCAGAATTGCGAGATATAAAGTCAGAATTGCGAGATTTAAAGTCAGAATTGCAAGATTTAAAGTCAGAATTGCGAGATTTAAAGTCAGAATTGCGAGATTTAAAGTCAGAATTGTGAGATATAAAGTCAGAATTGCAAGATTTAAAGTCAGAATTGCGAGATTTAAAGTCAGAATTGCAAGATTTAAAGTCAGAATTGCGAGATTTAAAGTCAGAATTGCAAGATTTAAAGTCAGAATTGCGAGATTTAAAGTCAGAATTGCTAGATTTAAAGTCAGAATTGCGAGATTTAAAGTCAGAATTGCGAGATATAAAGTCAGAATTGCAAGATTTAAAGTCAGAATCGCGAGATTTAAAGTCAGAATTGCAAGATTTAAAGTCAGAATTGCAAGATTTAAAGTCAGAATTGCGAGATTTAAAGTCAGAATTGTGAGATTTAAAGTCAGAATTGCGAGATTTAAAGTCAGAATTGTGAGATTTAAAGTCAGAATTGCGAGATTTAAAGTCAGAATTGTGAGATTTAAAGTCAGAATTGCGAGATATAAAGTCAGAATTGCGAGATTTAAAGTCAGAATTGCAAGATTTAAAGTCAGAATTGCAAGATTTAAAGTCAGAATTGCAAGATTTAAAGTCAGAATTGCAAGATTTAAAGTCAGAATTGTGAGATATAAAGTCAGAATTGCAAGATTTAAAGTCAGAATTGCAAGATTTAAAGTCAGAATTGCGAGATTTAAAGTCAGAATTGTGAGATATAAAGTCAGAATTGCAAGATTTAAAGTCAGAATTGCAAGATTTAAAGTCAGAATTGTGAGATTTAAAGTCAGAATTGCAAGATTTAAAGTCAGAATTGCGAGATTTAAAGTCAGAATTGTGAGATATAAAGTCAGAATTGCAAGATTTAAAGTCAGAATTGCAAGATTTAAAGTCAGAATTGTGAGATTTAAAGTCAGAATTGCGAGATTTAAAGTCAGAATTGCAAGATTTAAAGTCAGAATTGCAAGATTTAAAGTCAGAATTGCAAGATTTAAAGTCAGAATTGCGAGATTTAAAGTCAGAATTGTGAGATATAAAGTCAGAATTGCAAGATTTAAAGTCAGAATTGCAAGATTTAAAGTCAGAATTGTGAGATATAAAGTCAGGATTGCAAGATTTAAAGTCAGAATTGCGAGATTTAAAGTCAGAATTGTGAGATTTAAAGTCAGAATTGCGAGATATAAAGTCAGAATTGCGAGATATAAAGTCAGAATTGCGAGATATAAAGTCAGAATTGCGAGTTATAAAGTCAGAATTGCGAGATATAAAGTCAGACTTGCGAGATGTAAACTCAGAATTGCAAGATTTAAAGTCAGAATTGTGAGATTTAAAGTCAGAATTGCAAGATTTAAAGTCATAATTGCGTGATGTAAACTCAAAGATAAAGAATTGTGAAATGTAAATTTCAAGAAAAAAACTTTTTTTTAATTCTGTGGTGGAAACAAGCTTCCATTATATATAGTATGAAGCACCAGAGAATGGTTTTTCAAAATGTACCAGATTCGTGTGTTTCAGTGTCTGATGGCGGGTGTCTGAACCTGTTGATGGCTGAGACCGGTGCTCTCGTATCCCAGCATGCTCTTTATTAGCTCAGTTAGGGTGTGGGATATGAGGCATTATTTCCTCCGCAGAGATCAGCCTTTCTGATTAAATTAAATGGTGAATTATAGATGAAGCTCGGCCGGGTTCAGCCTGCATGCTTTTGGTCAGAGCATCTTATATCGCATTTGCCCTTCGTCTGTGTCCATATAAGGAGTGATAAAAGATACATCAGCAATGCATGATGGGTTTGACAGCCGTATTTTTGTTTTCTATAACAACTGCTGTGAAATAAAAACAGAATGTCTATCGATTCAGTGCTGGAGAAACAGAATCTCTATAAACTTCATCTGTGAAGGGCACCAGCTGTCTGTCTGCCATCCATTATTCATGGATCTGGACATTTTAGATCTTGCTGATATTTAGTATTGTATGATTGGAGTGCTGGCGGGAGCGACATAAACACATCTCTTCTGAATATGCATCAATACTCTCCTCATATGAGAGTACTGTGCTTGTGATGGATTGATGACTGTGTCTGTGGTCAAACAGCAGAAGTGCTCTGTCAGGCCTCCAGGGGGCAGTCCAGCTGTTCATGCATTCAAACACAGGCACAGCTTCACTCACACCAAACATCATGAGATCATGTGACTTCATGAGTGAGACCGTGTAGGAAAACGGCTGAATCTCAGGAAACTCATGTCCAGGTCATACAGTATTTCAATGCAAAATACTGAAAGAAATAAGAACTTGTATGTTGTTTGATAAAATGAATTCTGTTTTGCATTGTGACATTATTTTCATTTGGATTTTAGGACCTTGCAGCTGTTTTTAATTGAAGCCCTCTGGAGGAGAACAGAACTGGCCATGATTAAAAGAGCGCGTTACGGCCGTGTTCAAACACGCAGCGCCGGAAAAGCCTGCTGGGTAATAGTGACATGTCACTGTGGCACATCTGCAACAGGTTGAACAAAACACAGCAGAAGCAAAGAATCATTTCATGTCCTGAAACTCTGAATGATTTCACATGTGATCTGAACAGGGACTGAGAGTCGGTTTCATCCGACTGATGGAGCTTTCTCAGAAAATGGACACATGAAACCATTTCATTAAGGTTTTTTGTTGTTGTTAGAACAGTCAGACAGGCACCACATTTTACTGGTGTTTGATAAGAAGGGAAATTATTTCAAAATCATTTATTTTTTAGTGTTGTTTGTATTACAGTCAAACAATGTGAATACTTTTGTTCAAACCACTGAATTTTAAACCTTACTTCTTGTGAAACTTTATCATTCACATCCCACAGAAGGCTAGAGACCACCTAGAATCAACAACCTATAATACCCAACTGCATAGCAACGCCCTGGCAACCACCCACAAAACTCTAGCATCATAATGGTGAGTTTAGCGTTAACAAAACCCACTCATTCACTTCATAAAATGTAAAACTTTAAGTTTATTCATTTTTATTTGTCTGTTTTTTGTCTTTCTTTCTTTCTTTATTTCTCATTATTTATTTTTTATATTTATTTGTTTTTTTTGTTTACATATTTATTAATTAATTATTTATCTTTCTTCATTTCTCATTTTTTTAAAAATGTTTATTTCTATTTATTGATGTATTGATTATAGTAATTTATATAATTATTTCTCTATTCATTCGTTTATTATTTATTTATCTTATTTGTTCTTTTTATTTATCATTTATTTATTCATTTACATATTTATTTCCCTTTGTTTATTTATTTATTTTTATTTATTTATTATTCATCTTTCTTTATTTCTCTTTTTTAAATATTTATTTATATTTATTGATGTATTGATTTTATTTATATATTTATTTTTCTATTTTTTCATTCATTTATTATTTATTTATCTTTATTTGTTTCTTTTTATTTATCATTTATTTATTCATTTGCACATTTATTTTTCATTATTTATTTATATTTGTTTATTTATTTTATTTGTTTACATGTGTAACGAATCATCACTCGACATGGGATCCATTTAGCAGGCTTTATTGCAATATTCGTGGTCGTACAGGCAGGGGTCAGAACCAGCAAACACAGCAAAGTAGAACAGGCAGAATCGTAATCAGAGGCAGGCAGTAGATCAGGGTCACAAGCAAGTATCACAGTCCAGAGAACAGGCAACAAGTCAAAAGGTAGGCAGCGATGAATCAATAAACGGTAAACAGACAGGAATGGCAACGGGAGACAAACAGGGTATATAAACGCTCAGAAATGATAGCCGGGGCAATAATCAAGACTTCGCGGTGAGGTGGTGTATGTGTGAGTCCTTTATAGTCCAGGTAATGCGTATAAGCTGGGTGTGGTGATTAGTGTGGAGTGTGCATGACTGTATGTGGCAACAGGTGATTGGTGGAGTGAGTGCATGTGATAGACAGGGGGAATGATGGGAAATGTAGTCCGAAACTTGACAGGGGCAGACGGTGATCGTGACATAACGCCCCCCTCCCGGAAGGCGCGACCTCGCGCCGTAGATGACACCAATAAGGGAGGGGGGGTGGGTGCATTGGAGATTAAACAGCTGACAGGAACGGAATCTCCAATGCAGGTTCCAGAACAGCCACGGCAGGTCAGGTGCTACGGGCAGCCACGGCGGGTCAGGTGGCTCAGGCGGCCACGGCAGGTCAGGTGGCTCAGGCGGCCACGGCAGGTCAGGTGGCTCGGGCAGCCACGGCAGGTCAGGCGGCTCGGGCAGCCACGGCAGTTCAGTCGGCTCGGGCAGCCACGGCAGGTCAGGCGGCTCGGGCAGCCACGGCAGGTCAGGCGGCTTGGGCAGCCACGGCAGGTCAGGTGGCTTGGGCAGGTCAGGTGGCTCAGGCGGCCACGGCAGGTCAGGTGGTCTGGGCAGTTCAGGGACCGCTGATGACCGCGGCCGTGCAGGGTTCCCACCCACAAACTCCCCACCCCTAGGTATACTGCCCCCCCCCAAAAAGTTCTTAGGGATTTCAGCGGGGCCCGTCGCAGGTTCGTGGGCAAGGGGTTCGGGTGGCGGCGGCAGGGCCAGGCGTGTGGGTGAAGCCGTCAGGGCAAGACTCCTGAGTGGCGCCGGCAGGGCTGGAAGCGTGGATGGCGCCGGCAGGGCTAGAAGCGTGGATGGCGCCGGCAGGGCAAGAAGCACAGGTGGCGCCGGCAGAGCGAGGAGCACAGGTGGCGCCGGCAGGGCAAGAAGCACAGGTGGCGCCGGCAGGGCAAGAAGCACAGGTGGCGCCGGCAGGGCAAGAAGCACAGGTGGCGCCGGCAGAGCGAGGAGCACAGGTGGCGCCGGCAGGACAAGACGTTTGGACGTAAGAGAGGGAAGAACAGATGGAGCCTTCCTCCTCCTTCTCCTCCTCTTACGAGGATGAGGCGATGGTTCACCGACTGGAGCGGTTTCTGGAGCAGACTCACTGGCTGAAGCGGACTCAATGGCTGGAACAACCCCTGCATCCTTGAGCACTGCAGGGGCGGCCATCTTGCCCGTGGGCACTGGCAAAGCAGCCATTTCGTCCATCGCGTCCAGGGTGCATAAGTCCACTGCAACCGGCGAGCTTGAGAGCGTTGAAACCGGCGAGCTTGAGAGCGTTGAAACCGGCGAGCTTGAGAGCGTTGAAACCGGCGAGCTTGAGAGCGTTGAAACCGGCGAGCTTGAGAGCGTAGCAACCGGCAGTTTTGAGAGCGAAGCGGCCGGCTGGCTTGAGAGCGACGCGGCCGGCGGGCTTGAGAGCGACGCGGCCGGCGGGCTTGAGAGCGACGCGGCCGGCGGGCTTGAGAGCGACGCGGCCGGCGGGCTTGAGAGCGACGCGGCCGGCGGGCTTGAGAGCGACGCGGCCGGCGGGCTTGAGAGCGACGCGGCCGGCGGGCTTGAGAGCGACGCGGCCGGCGGGCTTGAGAGCGACGCGGCCGGCGGGCTTGAGTGCGAAGCGGCCACCGAGCTTGAGAGCGAAGCGGCCACCGGGCTTGAGGACGAAGCGGCCGACGGAGACTTGGGGATGCCAGCTGCTCGGACTGAAATCAACGGTGGATCGGTCACACTGGAACGCAACCCTCTCCACTCCCGGACTGATCTAGAGACCTGACGTTGCTCTGGGCGATCGGCGAAGGCATGGCGTTGCTCTGGGCGATCAGCGAAGGCGTGACGTTGCTCTGGGCGATCAGCGGAGACGTGACGTTGCTCTGGGCGATCAGCGGAGACGTGACGTTGCTCTGGGCGATCAGCGGAGACGTGACGTTGCTCTGGGCGATCAGCGGAGACGTGACGTTGCTCTGGGCGATCAGCGGAGACGTGACGTTGCTCTGGGCGATCAGCGGAGACGTGACGTGGCTCTGGGCGATCTGCGAAGGCTTGACGTGGCTCTGGGCGATCAGCGGAGATGTGGCTCGGTGTTGTTATGGTGGTAGCCGCCATTTTGTGAATGTCCTTTGGCGCAGCGGCCATTACGTGGTTTATCTCGGTGTCGCATTCCTCCGCGACCCCCACGGTAAACGGAGAACCAACAGTCAATAACACATAGTCCAGGAAATGACTAAGAGAAGAACGGGGTCCCTCACGAATTAATTGTTCTTTGAGTGGTTGGTTGACACCATCGCAGAAAAAGTCAATAAGTGCACAGTCAGGCAGATCTGAATAATATGCAATGTTCAGGTATTCTGTGATGTAATCCTCCAGTGATCGTGTGCCCTGCGTACTCCACAACAACAATTGATTGATGTCCATACCGTGTAGAGATCCTCCGGGAAAGCTGCTGGATCGTGGTGGCGGCGAAGTCTTCTGTAACGAATCATCACTCGACATGGGATCCATTTAGCAGGCTTTATTGCAATATTCGTGGTCGTACAGGCAGGGGTCAGAACCAGCAAACACAGCAAAGTAGAACAGGCAGAATCGTAATCAGAGGCAGGCAGTAGATCAGGGTCACAAGCAAGTATCACAGTCCAGAGAACAGGCAACAAGTCAAAAGGTAGGCAGCGATGAATCAATAAACGGTAAACAGACAGGAATGGCAACGGGAGACAAACAGGGTATATAAACGCTCAGAAATGATAGCCAGGGCAATAATCAAGACTTCGCGGTGAGGTGGTGTATGTGTGAGTCCTTTATAGTCCAGGTAATGCGTATAAGCTGGGTGTGGTGATTAGTGTGGAGTGTGCATGACTGTATGTGGCAACAGGTGATTGGTGGAGTGAGTGCATGTGATAGACAGGGGGAATGATGGGAAATGTAGTCCGAAACTTGACAGGGGCAGACGGTGATCGTGACAACATGTTTGTTTGTTTATTATTCATTTCTCTTTATTTCTCATTTATTTACATATTTATTTCTCTGTATATATATATATATATATATATATATATATATATATATATATATAGATTATTTTTATTTATTTATTTATTCAACTATTTATTTGTTTGTTTTTATTTCTATTTACTAATAA
The DNA here is from genome assembly GCF_024489055.1 of Chanodichthys erythropterus. Taxonomy (NCBI): domain Eukaryota; kingdom Metazoa; phylum Chordata; class Actinopteri; order Cypriniformes; family Xenocyprididae; genus Chanodichthys; species Chanodichthys erythropterus. The sequence goes on from NC_090230.1 coordinate 30,016,670, forward strand.
TTTTATTTATTTCTCTTTAATTCTCATTTATTTATTTACTTATTTATGTGACTGTTTTATTTGTTTTTTATTTGTTATTTTATTTATTTCTCTTTATTTATTTATCATTATTTCTTATTTACATATATATTTTTTATTTATTTTTATATTTATTTGTTTACATATTTATTTATTAATTGTTTATCTTTCTTTATTTCTCATTTATTTGCATATTTATTTATCTTTATTGATTGATTGATTGATTAATTGGTTATATATATATATATATTTATTCATTCATTTATTATTTATTTCTCTTCTTTTTATTTGTTTCTTTTTATTTTATCTATCTATCTATCTATCTATCTATCTATCTATCTATCTATCTATCTATCTATCTATCTATCTATCTATCTATCTATCTATCTATCTATCTATCTATCTATCTATCTATCTATCTAATCTGTACTCAGTGTTTTCTACAGTCTGTAGTGTTCAGTGTGTGTATATACAGTATATACAGGCATGCATTCGTATACATTATGTGCATCATGAAGTTCGTTTAGTTCAAACTCGCATCATATAATGGCCATCTGTTAATGCAGTGCGGTGCATCTCATCATCTTCAGGCAGTCTGGAGCTTTTAAAGAATTTGTCAAGGAGAGTTTTTGATTTTACCAGGGGGCAAACGGTGTAATTGATATCGGCACTGCAATCACTGTGAGAAACATATGTGCTTCACACTACAGACACATCAGCAGCGCTAATGCATGAAACCTGTAAACACGTCCTCTAGCTCAGCTCTATTGTTTGATATTACACCGCCGTTATTACAGTTGTAGCTCATTTTGACACACTTCCTGCGGTTTCTGTGAATATGAATGCTTTGTAATGTGTAATTCTATATTATTGCCTTTTCTGTGTAGGATAAGCATTATTGTTTGTGTGTGTTGCTCGTTTGTGCCAGTGCTCTCACTGCCAGAATCTGAATGAATTGTGTTGTAGTTGTTGATTGTAAGCGGAGGCCGTCACACTTACTCATTCCGTCTCAAGCAGGTTTCAGAACAAAAAGAAAATCTAAGCAGATGCATAATAGAGGAGTTTGTTGATGCTGAGGAGAGTCAGACATGCCTGGGTTCACTCAAGAAAGCGAGACGCCTGCGTCAGAACCGGCTCGAGACCCGGCGGATTTACATTCGGCACGTAATTGACTCGAGGAGTCTGTTTGAGGGCCGATCCAGCAGAGTCACGCTCCGGTGAGGAGCAACTCGTCCACCTCTGCTTTGCATGCAATAAGTTGTAATTGCTCGATCTCCAGTCCCGTTTCATGACTTCTGTACCTGCTCGCGCTCCCCGGCCCTCGTGTTCACCCGGGATTTGAAATTCATGCGCCGTCCGAGTCGTCAATCACGCTGACAGCGCGGAGAGGCCTGCAGCTGCGATCGCACCGGCATGCAGCAATATTGCTTACATTAGAGTTAATTTTTCAAAAGAGCTACGATAGTGTGGAAGAGCTAGATTTAATGTTTGAAGTGTTTAAAATGTTTGAACTATTACAATGAATAATACAGCACTGCAGTGTAATAACTGACAGCATTTGAAGACAACATGGCTCTTCCAGAAGTTAAGTGGAATAATTATACATTTATTTATTATCCAAAGCCACTTACAATACATTGCATTCATAATTGCATCATAATTAAGATCTTGTTGTGGCTTGTTGATCCCATAATGCATTGCAGCAAAACTTCATTCAATATGCAACACAAAATGAGAGAAATTGTAACACTTGACAATAAGTTAACATGAACTGAGAATGAACGACACTCCTACAGCGTTTATTAATCTTAGTTCATGTGAAGTGTTCTGAGTGCTTGCTGTGAGGTACTATATTCCATATTTTTATATTATCTATATTTTTATATATACACTCTAAAAAATGCTGGGTTAAAAACAACCCAAGTTGGGTTGAAAATGAACAGCAATTGAAAAAGGACAACTCAGTGATTGGTTTGTTTTAACCCAGCGGTTGGGTTTAATGTTTGCTCAACCTGTTGGGCAGATTTATTTAACTCAACTGTTGTTTAAAAATGACTGTGTGGCTGGATTAAAATGAACACAAAATAGGTTGGAAATTAAAAATCAGACACATTCACTGGGTTAAAAACAACCAATTCACTGGGCAAACATTTAACCCAACCTCTGGGTTAAAACAACCCATTTTCTGAGTTAAAACAAAAAATTCACTGGTTTAAAACAACCAATTTGCTGGGTTAAAACAATCAATTTCCTGGGCAAACATTTAACCCAACCGCTGGGTTAAAAAAACCCATTTGTTGGGTTAAAACAACCAAATCTCTGGGTTAAAACAACCAATTCGTTGGGTTACAACAACCAATTCGATGGGTTAAAACAATCAATTTTCTGGGCAAACATTTAACCCAACTGCTGGGTTAAAGCAACCAATTCGTTGTGTTAAAACAACCCAATTCGATGGGTTAAAACAATCAATTTTCTGGGCAAACATTTAACCCAACTGCTGGGCTAAAACAACCCATTCGTTGTGTTAAAACAACCCAATTCAATGGGTTAAAACAATCAATTTTCTGGGCAAACATTTAACCCAACTGCTGGGTTAAAGCAACCAATTCGTTGTGTTAAAACAACCCAATTCGATGGGTTAAAACAATCAGTTCTCTGGGCAAACAATTAACCCAACTGCTGGGTTAAAACAACCCAATTCACTGGGTTAAAACAATCAATTCTCTAGGCAAACAATTAACCCAACCGCTGGGTTAAAACAACCAATTAGCTGGGTTTAAACAATCAATTCTCTAGGCAAACATTTAACCCAACCGCTGGGTTAAAACAACCAATTAGCTGGGTTAAAACAATCAATTCTCTTGGCAAACATTTAACCCAACTGCTGGGTTAAAGCAACCAATTCGTTGTGTTAAAACAAACCAATTCGATGGGTTAAAACAATCAATTTTCTGGGCAAACATTTAACCCAACTGCTGGGCTAAAACAACCCATTCATTGGGTTAAAACAACAGAATCGCTAGGTTAGAACAGCCCATTTCGCTGGGTTTGTTCATTTTCAACCCACCTTTGGTTGTTTTTAACCCAGCATTTTTAGAGTGTACTGTAGGCTATATTAACATTTGTGTGTGTATTTTTATACTTATTAAAATATCATGTTGTCTTAGCAACATCAAACTAGCCTACGTAGAGCATTCATTTCAGTTAGGATGTTTCCTTAATAGGCAACTCTGCTAGTTTTTAGAACAGAGTATATGTTACCTTTGATCAAACGTGTTTTCTTTCGGTATTTCCGCTCTCGTTTCCTCACGCACGTTCCCTCGGAAACAATTCAATTTTAATGGTGCCAGAACAGCGGCTCGTCTCCGTGTCTTTCCTGCGGTTGTTTACAGAGGGGTTGTACAGTATCTTGAGTGACACTGAATGCTCGCGGTCGCCCTCTGCACTCCTCACACACGCTTTGAAGTGCTCCACAAGCCCTCTGATTGTCTCTGCTCACGCTGATATGGAATATGAATGGTAGCAGGCATTACAGTAAACATCATAATGTTCTCTCTGTGCTTCCATGCAGCCAGGAGCTCACAGTTAATGCCGCTCGATAGTTTTCCCATCATCCTCTGCCCTCTATGAGAAAGCAAAATGCACCACGGTGATGTTTTAATCCATCTGGTATCTGGATATATATTGGTCAGAAAGTGTGAGAATTTTGTAAAATGAGTTTATTTTGAATTTAAGAGCTCCTTGATTGGAAAATAACAATAAGATAACACTATAATATATTTAGTTATACTACAGGACTGTTGAATGATTGAATCTGATTCTAAGGTGTGCAATATTTTCAGGGAAATACACGGCTAAAGTAGTTCCAGGCAGGTCTTGACCACATTATAGTTCTATATCACGTCGTCCTCACAGCCTACAGTGGCTCAAGCCTCCATTAGTAGCTCTAAATAACATTTTTGAATTAGCAACGGAGGCATGGGATGAGATGCATAAGAAATTAGTCCTGCACACAAGAGTGTTTTAAGGACAAAAACCTGACAAATATTTTCAAATACAACATCTGAACAATGTAACAACTGTATACGTGAAATAATTAACTCTGGTCTGTTTAATTATTAGAAAATAATGCACATTATCGCGTTGTGACCTCATTACCACCTCAGGTGTGCATTATTTTCTAACTAGCTGAGTAAAGTTTGTAAAATTTTGATGTTGGCTTGACAAAGCCTTCTCTGAAAGTTTGAACTTTGCTAGCATGGATAAGCATGTTTATAGCATGATTTAACATGTTGTTAGCATGTTTTAACGTTGTCAGCATGATTAGCATGTTACTAGCATGTTTTAACGTTAGTAGCATGAATTAGCATTTTCATAGCATGAATTATGTTGTTAGCATGATTAGCATTCTGTTAAAATGATTTAGCATTTTTCGCTAGCATGTTTTAACACATGTTAAACATTTGCTACATATTATAATTAGCATATTTGCTAACATGTTGCTTGCATGTTTTAACATGTTCTCAACATGATTAACATGTTGTTAACATGTTGTAACACATTGATAACATGTTTTAACATTTTGTCAGCGTGATTAACATGTTGCTAACATGTTGGTAACATCATTAGCATGTTGATAACGTGTTGTTAGCATTATTAGCATGTTTGCTAACATTGCTAGCATGATTTAGCCTGTTAGAATGTTTTAACATGTCAGCATGATTAGCATGTTGTTAGCATTTTTAACATTGCTATCATTAATTAGCATGTTCATAACATGATTTAGAACACTGATAGCATGAATTATGTTACTAGCATGATAAGCATGCTGCTATCATGTTTTAGCATTTTTGCTTGCATGTTTTAACACATTGCTGACATGCTTTAACATTTTGTCAGCATTATTAACATTATGTTAACATCATTAGCATGGTGATAACATTGCTAGCATGATTTAACATGTTTGCTAGCATGTTTTAACATGTTGTCAGCATGATTTGCATGTTACTAACATCATTAGCATGTTTGCTAACATTGCTAGCATAATTTAACATGCTGCTAACATGTTTTAACATGTTTTCAGTATGATTAGCATGTACATTTTAACGTTGCTAGCGTGATTTACCATGTTGTTAACGTGTTAACATGATGTCAGCATGATTAGTATGTTTCTAGCATGTTTTGCTAGCATGAATTAACATTGCTAACATGAATTAACATGTTCATAGTATTATTTAACGTTGATAGCATGAATTATATTACCCTGATTAGCATTTTGCTAACATTTTGTTAACATGATTTAACATGTTTGCTAGCATGATAACATGTTGTTAGCCTCATTGGCATGTTTGTTAACATTGCTAGCATTATTTAACCAGTTGACATGATTAGCATGTTATTAAAATGATTTAGCACATTGATAGCAAGGATTATGTTACTACCATAATTAGCATGTTTTAACACATTTTTGACATGTTTTAAAAAATTTTCAGCATGATTAACATGTTGCTAAGATCATTAGCATATTTGCTAACATTCGGCTAGGATGATGAGCATTTTCTAACATTTTCTAACATTGCTAGCATTATTTAACATGTTGTTAGTTTTATTTAGCACATTTCTATCATGGTTCTAACATGATTTGACACATTGCTGACATGATTTAGCACATTGCTAGCTTTAATTAGCATGTTGTTAGTACGTTTTAGCATGCTGTCCTAGGATAGTCATTAAGCTTTGTTAGTAACAGCTTAAATTCTCGATAAGTCTTATAGTACAAAAGTTTTGACTCCCTCAATGAAAGACTATGGGACTTTCTGTAGTTTTGATCATCCGTTTAACGAAAGTCATAAGTCCGATCACTGAGTCAGAACAGTCTGAAGGTCTGAGCAGAGTTTGGTGGTTGTAAAGCCCTAAATTTTGTCTCAGAAGAAGAAAATGAAGAAGCAGCTTAAATAGTAGATCAGTATGTTGGCTTTGTATACGTTGGCTTCATATTAATTTAACAGCCCAATCGTTAGTTATTCTTTACACAATATATTCTTCTAGCTTTGACCATGTCGAGAGTTCTGAGAGGTGTCGTGTGCGAAGCGTACTAAATAAGAACATGACGTGATAGCGTTCGTCAGCTCGAGAACATCCAGAAAAACACTAGTGTGTCTTTGTTGCTCTGAAACGGATATAAATATGCCTTTTCTGTGAAAGGTTGTTGACATACTCCCTATTGTTCGCACAAGTGATGCCCTTCGCAAAGACACACTCCAGGTGTTCGAAGATGGAATGAAAATTGAGTGCTTTCAGACTGATGGGACCATTACACCTTTAACCACAAGACAAAAATGCTCCGTTCAGCCTTCTAGGATTACCACAAAATTACATGAAATGACTTACAGGGCAAGTCGCAGCGGCTCTGTTGACAGAGCGAGGTGGACCTGCAGGTTCAGGCCGGTTTTGTTCTCTAGCTAATGAATCATCATAAAATTCCCATCGTCACTGCTTGAAGTGCCGCATAATTATGGTGTTCGGCGGTTGAACTGCAGCTACTGTTCTCCTGTGAGATGATTCACGAGGATCACTAGATTCACACTGCTGACATATGTTTCCCTTTCTCCGGCATCAGAACCTTCGGTTGCTCCGAGCAGCTTCCCTGCAGAGCTCACCTGAGGGTTCGTCTGCAAACCCCCTCCTCCACTTCATAAGTCCTGTTTAAAACCAGACTTTAACCCAAAGCCCTCACGCTCTCCTCCCTGGGGACAAAAAAACAGCTTTTGCTCCGTGTCAATTACTGTGATTCCATCTGGAAATTCCACAGACAGGAGTGCTGGATATAAACTCACAATGGCTGAATTTACATCAAAGAAGGCAAAAAGTAATATCATCTCATTTCTGCTGCAGTGTGATGAATGCAGTATGACAGATTAGAAGAGGAAAATTTAACTAGATGCAAGTTAAATATCAGATCTCTCACGTTTTATTTAGAAAATGTCAAAATGCAGTTATAGGTGGTGTTATCCCTTTGAGTGGTTACTAGGGTGTTTTGGGTGGTTGCTAGGGTACTCTGGGTGGTTGCTAGAATGTTCTGGGTGGATGCTAGGCAGCTTTGGGTGGCTGCAAATGTGTGTTCTGGGTGGTTGCTAGAGTACTTTGAGTGGTTGCTTGGGTGATCTTCATGGTTGCTCAGGTGCTCTGAGTGGTTGCTAAGGAACTATGGGTGGTTTCAGGGTACTCAGTTTGGCTGCTAGGGAACTCAGGTTTGTTGCTAGGGTGTTCTGGGTGGTTGTTAGGGTGATCTGCATGGTTTCTAGGGTACTCAGGTTTGTTGCTAGGGTGTTTTGAGTGGTTGCTAAGGTGCCCTGGTTAGTTGCTAGGGTGTTCTGAGTGGTTGCTAGGGTACTCTGGCTGGTTGGTAGGGAACTCAGGTTTGTTGCTAGGGTGTTCTGGGTGGTTGTTAGGGTACTCAGTGTGGTTGCTAAAGCACTCAGGTTTGTTGCTAGAGTGTTCTGAGTGGTTACTAAGGTACTCTGGGTGGTTGCTAGGTTGATCTGCATGGTTGCTAGGATACTCAGGTTTGTTGCTAGGGTGTTTTGAGTGGTTGCTAAGGTATCATGGTTAGTTGCTAGGGTGTTCTGAGTGGTTGCTAGGGTACTCTGGTTGGTTGGTAGGGAACTCAGGTTTGTTGCTAGGGTGTTCTGGGTGGTTGCTAGGGTACTCAGTGTGGTTGCTAGAGAACTCAGGCTTCTTGTTAGGGTGTTTTGAGTGGTTGTTAAGGTACACCAGGTGGTTGTTAGGGTGTTCTGGGTAGTTGCTAGGGTAGTCTACATGGTTGCTAGGGTACTCAGTGTGGTTGTTAGGGAACTCAGATTTGTTGTTAAGGGGTTCTGAGTGGTTGTTAAGCTACCCTTGTTAGTTGCTAGGGTGTTCTGGGTAGTTGCTATGGTGATCTGCATGTTTGCTAGGGTACTCAGTGTGGATCCTAGAGAACTCAGGTTTGTTTCTAGGGTGTTTTGAGTGGTTGTTAAGGTACACCGGGTGGTTGTTAGGGTGTTCTGTGTAGATGATAGGTTAATCTGCATGTTTGCTAGGGAACTCAGGTTTGTTGTTAGGGTGTTTTGAGTGGTTGCTAAGGTACCCTGGTTGGTTGCTAGAGTGTTCAGTGATCTTCTGGTCTGTAGATGTGGCTTGGGTCTTTGTTCAGTGTACATCTGTGGGATTTTTTCAGCTGTTTTCTGGTCTAGCAGGTGCATCTGATCACTTAGAAAAACACCAGTACTCTCTCCTCAACAACACATGATTTGAGGAAACTTGAGTTTTGTTTTCAAAGAGTCTTTCAGTAAACTCAACTGATGATAATCATTCCAAAAAACTTGATCTAAATTTTCACTTATATAAAACCTCTTCAGGCTCGCTCAAATCACAGCATTGCACTTTTCTTAAAGGGGTCATGACATGAGAAGTCAAATTTGCCAAAAGATGACATATAAGAGGTCTTCGTACCATTAAAACCTCCTCCTCATTATAAATGTAGGATTTATTTAAGCAAGCTTCAAAAATGCCTCATTTCGATATTGGGTGATTTGTGATGTCACACAGAAAATGAATTTGCATATGCCCGCCACCAGAGCAAGACATCGATGAATAGTTATACATTATCACACCATAGGCCACGCCCACTGTAGTTCATTCGCTTAACGGCTGACATTTGCCTACACTGGATGTGAGCATCACGTCGAAAGCAAACAGAACCCATTATAATCTCTGACACTGTCTACACTGATACAGTATACAGATGTGTGTTCAGTTTCTGACAAGCTCCACACGCTTGAGTCTGTCGACAACAGGACAAATGGAAAAGTGAAAGAACATCCGCTTTGATGTGTCCTGTTTAAACAGCTCATTTGCATCTCTGTACAGACTTAAGAAGGATCCCAGCATCAGGAACAAGTGGATGGTTTATTTTAATGGCGTCCCGGATCACGTTGGAGGTTTAGATGTTTGTTCGGAGCATTTGACTGCAGATTGTTTTTTTAACCTCTAATACTCACACATCGTAAGTAAATGGTTTCGTAATGGATAATACACTTACTCATGTGATACTGTTTCCTATGCAGTGACGTTAGCCAATCACAACAGTGGCCGTTTAGTGACACGTCTTAAAGGAGCCGCACCTTAAAAACGGATCATTTCAGACAGAGGCTCAGAATGAAGGTTGAAAATAATTGTTTTTCCTCATGTATATTTGTTTGTTTTTTGTGTGTGCAAAAAACTTTATGAACATTATAAGTGAACTTCAAGAAACATATTAAATGTCATGACCACTTTAAAACCTTTGTGTTTTATGAATCTTTTGGAGAGTTTGTCCCAGGACAGTAATGAAACACTATCAGTTTTTATAGTTCCCCACCTTCACCTCTATTGTTCACGTCGGCTCTGTTGACTACAGGAATTGGGAATCTTAAGCCTCATAATGGCAGCGCAGAGGAGGGGCGCTATAATTAACGTTAAGTGAGCAGATGTCGAAAGAAAAGTGTTTTTCACTGTAATAAATGCGGTTTTGAATTTAACACCTCTGGGTAAAGGAACCCTATCTAAATCACCCCGGGGCCCCGGGCTCTTAAAGCGCGCCCTGTAATACTGGAAGAGCAGTAAACCGCCCCTCCAGCCGAGGTTGAAACCCTTCTGCTTTGCAGGAGATCAAATGTCGGCTCTTAAGTGCAGCAACAATGTCAATGAAACCGAGATGAACAATATTTGCATTGTAGCTACACGACGACTTCTGCCGCTCGTCACCGAGAGGTGTGGGACAGCGTGGAGCGGTGATCCACATCACAGGATTGAGTTGCAAAACAAATAAGTAACTTCCAAATATAAAGTGAAATAGTTTCTATGTATGAGGGGTTTACTTTAAACTAGACTGAAACTAGGTCACTGTAGATAAACAGAAAAAAATCTTTGTACAGTTTCTCTGCTTCCATCCGAACAGTAATAATTATGGACTGAGAACAGCAGGGGTACGAGTCTGTGTGCTGTTTATTGATGGGGTCCACCATCATACACGACTTCAATTGTTTCCATCTGAGTTGTGGATAAAAATCCCCGTGCTGTTAGCGGTTGCATTTAATGATGCATGGCTGAAATAAACATTTTTTCAAAATATAATCAACCTCCCCCCTTCCACTCGCGCTCAAGTAGCTTTTCATTTCGCAGGCTTAGAGAAGCTCTTTCTTCTGCAGTCATAGAAAATCATTCAAAAGCTTACAGAGACAGAGAGAAATGACTGCACAGAAGATACAAACAGAAAATGTGTTTATTTGCTTCATGGTCGAACTGTGCACAAATTAGAGTCTTTTTATTTTAGTTTCCATTTCACCAAAAAAAAAAAAAAATTCTATTTCAGTTGTGAATGTGATTTATACTGTGACTGTATTGAATGTTTTTTAGCAAACAGACAATGTGTGGAAATAAATGGCAAGAAACCTTTTTATTCAGATGTCTTTGCGGGTTGCACTCTTAAACGAAAATACAACACAACCAGCGTAGATCGATTGACCAACATATAACTCTTATCAGCCGCTTCTTTTTTAGTGAATATAGAAAACATAAAATGTGTTCAGTGTAGCTGATTCACGAACAACCAACAATTAATTTTATTGATTGGCTTAAAAAGATGAGTTACTGGTTTAAATCAGTCTAACAAATCCTTTACTGAACTGAATCGAGCAGTTACTGACAGATCTGACATCTGAGATTTCCTGGAATTATAATATTTGTACACAAATATGCGTAGATACATACATACATATACATATATATATATAGTAAATACAGTATATATATACATACACTGCCCTCCAAAAGTTTGGAAACACCCTAGAAAAGTGGGGTTTTGGACAATATTGGCATGAATCCTTTTTAATTTGTGATAATTTTGCACTGATAAGGGATAACACAAACTACAAAAACATATTTTATTATATAAAAAGTTTATACATAGAAAAAACTTAATCTTTCGATTCATCAAAATATCCAGCATTAGCAGCTATCTGATCTAAACTGGTTCTGATTGGTTCATTGTATTCTTAACTTAATTGGCAATCAATTGTTGAAGCTATTAAGGTGTGCTGACCCCAAAATCTTTTACAAACCTGGGCCGAGTTTAAACCAGTAACCGGCATCACAGCTGGCAACGGGGCATGTCTGACTTTGACATGTTTATACTGCCATTATTATGTAATCAAAATGGAAATTATTATTGCTGGTCTTCAATGATAATGTCAAGTTACTGTAATGTATTTGCACCAAAAAATGATAAAGATTTATGCTGATATCGTCCAAAACCACACTTTGCCAGGGGTGTTTCCAAACTTTTGGAGGGCAGTGTACTGTATATATAGTGTTTTATCTGGAGTGATTGTGTTTGATTTCTTCAGGCCACGGCTACAGAAAACAGCTCAGCGAGATAAGATGCTGCACTGCAAAATGCCAACGTCACGTTGATTCCCCTTTGATTATCTGTAAGTGTGTTTTCATGTTAATATTTGGGTCAACACAACAGCTTGACAGAGTTCTTCAGCTTTTCAGGTGATGTTTTTGGTGTTCAGAGAGTTTGTGGTGTGTCAGTTTAAAGTTCAGAGTCAGTCACTGGTAGTTTGATTCCTGAAGTGTGAAACACTGTAACACTTTTAGAGCACTGATGTGTTTGTTTGAGCGGTGCAACATTCCGATTTGTGGCTCAACCAATCACGTGAGTTCGGGGCGGGGCTATCTGCTCGATTGACATACCTGTTTGAAAACAGTTCAGAGTTTGTAAGAATACACAGCCCATACACACATTTTAATTTATACAAGTCATTTCTATTGTGCTTTATACAATGCAGATCGTTTTGAAGCAGCTTCACACAAAAAATGTAAAATAAACAGAATAAATGATGCAAACCTCATCAAATATGAGGTGTATATTCAGCTATAAGCAGCTCTACAACAGTGCCATTATTCAGCTCAGTTCAGTGTTGATTCACACACATGTGTTTTTTATCATTTGCAGTTGTTCACTTTTAGGTTCAGTCTGGGGTAAAAGGGTCGCTGTCGGTACTAAAGAAACCCCCGCGAGCGCTGCCGTCACCCCGGGCAGAAACAGAGCAGGGGTCCCTGGTATCTGGATCTGAGGAGCGCGTTCGAACCCCCGTCCCGGCGTCTCCACCCGCTCCCAGCAGGAGGTCAGTGGAGAGTCTGGATTTACAAAGAACAAAAGCGGAATTAAAGCACTCTTTTGTTTTTGTGTTTGCGGAGGTCTCGTGCGCTGTCTGCTCCTTGGGCAATCGTCAGGCATTGATTCCCGGTGTTTTTGTTTCAGTAATCTACATTAGCAGCTCTCTGGGTGAGTTTATTGGAGATTTACTGTGGTACTTCATCTCAATCATTTGGCTTCTGGTTCAGTGAAAATAGGTTTCCGGGACAGAATGATTTTTTCCCCTCGTTGTTGCTCTTGTTTACACGCTTTATTTTAAATGAGCTGCTGTTCTCAAGGCCTGACGTTCATCATTCATCCTTCACAGATATCTGAGTGTGTTATTGCAGGTTATGTGCGAGTAACGTTGCTGTTAATTTGCTGATGTGTTCTCCTTGACTGATGTCTGGAGGATACGAGACTCTCTCGAGACGGTTAAAGGGGGAATAGTTTTGATTTTAATTTTTCCTGCTTGCTTTGCATTTTGTTGCCCTGTAGCGAACATCTATTAATGAGATAAACAGGTCACTGCTGGCATGGGAGGTGCATTGGGTGAATCTCACCAAACCTGTCGAGAACATGTCCGGCTCATAATACTCTCTACACTCTGAAAAATGAAGCTTCTTCATCGGCATTGATGGTTCCATGAAGAACTTTTAATGTTCCATTCCACCAAAGGTTCTTTACCATGGAAAAAACTTCTATAGATTATTTTTAGACTAAAAAAAATGGTTCTGTTACAGACTGTTCACTGAAAGGTTCTTTAGGGAATATATATATATATATATATATATATATATATATATATATATATATATATATATATATATATATATATATATATATACACACACAAATCTAATTTGAATTGTAAAGTATTTATTTGTTGTACCGGATTTAATGTATGCTGATATACACAACTTTTGCAAATTTTATTTTGATCTTGTTTTCCAGTACAAAAATCTAAAAATTCTTAAATCAAGGATCAAGATACATGACTTAAAATTAGTTTTTTGAAAAGAAAAACAAAATCAGGTGAGTTTTATGTTTTATGCATAAACTTGCATAATTCTGGTCAATTTCTCAGAAAACAAGATTTAATATCTTCTCCAGTAAATGCATCTTGATTTAAGAATGTTTAGACTGGAAAACAAGACAAAAATACTGAGGAAATAACTCATTTTTTTGCAGTGCTGTAAATCAGGCTGATTTGCCTCAAACTCTTCCTCAGATAACCTGCAGGAATGATGCCCACCTTGAGCAGCAAAAGCTTGATTTCATCGCTCCAGACACGTGCCACTGCCTCCATGTGTCTGCGTGAGATCGCATGGCTGATATGCCGATGAAGAGAACGTGTTGAAATGCAGTCGACACGCTGCCCCGCTGCCCTCAGGTCAGTCCCCCTCATGCCAGACGCTCCCTAGGAAACGTCCCGCATTATCAGATCGAGGCTGATGGGCGGCGGTCTAGAGTTACTTGAAAATAATCCCGTCCTTACTTCAAGAGCAGCACATGATCATGTCGGGAAAGGCTGGGAAAGAGAGAGATGCTTACAGAGGCTCTGTTATTGATTGCTTAAAGCATGTCGTGTCTGGTTTCCTCTTTGTGTGTTTGTGTTGTTATAACCTGTAGGTCCCTGCAACAAGAACCTGAACATATAGAGATATTCCAGCTCTGCAAGAACGTCTCGGGATGCCATTTGTCACAATCTGTTCATTCCAGAACATTTGGAGTTGCACTATATACATATTTATATAAACAGTAATATTGTGAAATATAATTAAAATGTAAATTTTTCTATTGTAATATATTGTGAAATGTAATTTTTCCCTGTGATGGCAACATTGAATTTTCATCATTTTATCAGAAATTATATGTCAATATTTATCAGTGTTTTATTTAAAATTAAGTAAATTTTGTTTTCCATACCCGATTAGCAAATTGTGCCAAAATAAAGTTAAGTCCTTTCAGATTATTTTACACAATTATGCCTGTAAAGTAACTTTATCTTATGTTTAAATTTGTTTACTAGGTTAGGGTTAGGATTGTTTTTGCAGCGGTTTTGTGGCGTCTCCTTTATTTTGTTGCGATCTAAAAATAGAATTGTAAAAAATGGGGGCTCGTCCGGGAAGAATTTTTTTTTTTTATTGATTATAAGAATTATTTTCTCTTATAATAAGACTGTATAATACTAGTTAAATATTAATAAAATAGTAATAAATCTAGTTCTATAAGGCCCTTTCCCAGGAACACTTGGAGTTGTACTGCCAGTATATATTTATCCGTCTATTAATTAAAATGAAGTATTTTTCCTACCCCATTGGCAAATTGTGCCAAAAAGTTATTTTCAGATTATTTCACATAATTTTGCTTCTCAAGTAAATGTATCTTGTTTAAAAGGATGCTTGAATATGTTTATTGAAATACAATAAAAAAAACAAAACATTGATGATTATTTTCTCTTATGTGTTTGCCGTATAAAGTGAATTCCAGCTCTATAAGGCCGTCCGCAAGAATGCCATTTTTCACAATGGGTTTATTATTTCAAGTCGTTTGTGTTAGGAATGATGGAATGGAAATCAAGGTTAACAGCCTCACTAACATAATCATAGATGTGGAGTATTGAAACACAACTGTATTCATGCATAATTTGTCTGTACGCATTTCAAACATTGTGTTTCATGACAGATCCCTCGATGACAGAGCGATGGCGTTCTACAGAAATCTCCATAAATCATCATTAGGAGAACGTCGTGACATCCAGCTCATTAATCATAAGGTGGGATTTGCTTTCCTCTTTGGTTACTCAAACCTCAGATCTACTAATATCCCTCTCCTTGTAATGTCACGGCTTGACAATATTGAAACGCACACCGGACTGAAAGAGCAGGTTCAGGTTCCACACAGAAGAAGCGAGATGAAAGGGAAACGGGGAACTGATGATCAGGAATCTGTGCCTGCAGAAGATCCATTCACAGGCCTGTGCCTTTTGTGTTCGTTTATGAAATATTTACGTATAATGTGATTAATTTGAGTATAATACTCTCTGCTCTGCTTGACACAACGTGTTTGAATACATTTTTCTTCCACAATTGGCACAGAAACTGTCTGGGGCTCTCATATAAACAGTGCTGGGTAGTTTACAAATTGTAGTCTGTCACTGATTACAAATTACTTGACGAAAATATTTAATACATTTAATAAAAACACATTTAATAAATAATAAATAAATAAATATTTAATGAATTAAACAGATATTGTAGTTATCTATAGGTGATGTAATCTATTAGATTAGACAGTTTAATGTATTCTGACTACTTTTTGATTACTTTTGACCTAACTGATTTGATTATTTTGGATCATATTCATAAAATATATTGAATATAAAGAAATTTATATATATATATATATATATATATATATATATATATATATATATATATATATATATATATATATATATATATATATAAATGTATAAAATTAAAGATTAAAAAAATCAGAGTTGCAAGTTCATATCTTACAATTCTGATTTTTTTGTCTCGCAATTCTTACTTTTTTCACACAATTTATAGTTTTTGTCTTGGAATTCTGACTTTTTTTCTCGCAATTGTGAGTTTATATCATGCAATTCTGACTTTTTTCTTGGAATTCTGACTTTTTTCATTGCAGTTCTTACTTTTTTTTCTTGCAATTCTGATGTTTTTCTTGCAATTCTATCTTTTTTCACACAACTGAGAGTTCATTTCTTGCAAATTATGACTTTTTTCTTTGAATTCTGACTTTTTTCTCGCAATCCTGACTTTTTTCCTCGCAATTCTTACTTTTTTCACACAATTGAGAGGTTACATCTTGCAATTCTGACTTTTTTTCCACAATTCTGCCTTTTTTCTTGCACTTGCGAGTTTATATCATGCAATTCTGACTTTTTTTCTCGCAGTTGTGAGTAGATTATATCTTGCAATTCACACCTTTTTCTCTGAATTCTGACTTTTTTCTCTGAATTGCGTGATATAAAGTCACAATTGCGAGTTATAAAGTCCAATTCTGGGAAAAAAGGTAAAAATTGAGAGATAAAAAGTCACAATTACATTTTTTATTATTATTATTCAGTGGCAGAAGCAAGCTTCCATATAATATGGCCTCTTTAAACTTTTTAAATATTTTAGTTTTGCAAAGAAATTCAGTCATTTCAGCAGAAGTTTTTGATAATCGTAAAAGAACTCCAGATGATTTCTGATTGGGCGGCTCAGAGCTGATTTCAGTCTTCCGTCATGTCGATTATTTCATTTGGTCTTTTGTTGATTTGATGACACATGACTATGATGTCCTCACTTCTACAGACAGTATTAACAATTAACAATTAACAAATGAACAATTCGTTCATGATTGGCTCATCAGTCGTGGCAAAGCATGCTTTTGTTTGGATCCGCGTCACACTGATGCTGCCGATGCACGAATGTCGTTTCTCCTGCCATTAATGCATGCATGTCACTAAGATCCAAAAAATATTTTTAAAAATGCCAGTGTTCATTATTCCCAATCATGTATGAAAGTCAGTACCGTTCCAGTTGCTGTCCAAACACACTTCGGACTTGCACACGGCTCCCAAAATTGCATTTGCACCCAGAAATAAATAAGTAATCACCTTTCATTGAGATCTTTGCCTGATTGCAATCAGCACCGCTTCTTCTCCCGCAGAGCAATCTGCCAACCTTAAACAAAGGCCTTCGCTCGCAACCAGCCCACGGCACTTCTGCTCATGAGAGGCTTTACCTCCGCCGCGGTGTTATACGTCTGTTCTCTAATAGCAGCGCTGTGTGTTCTTTAAGAGCTGTAATATGACTGCAGGGACGCTGTAATGACCCACTGAATGAATCTTCATATTGATCACCTTCTCAAACCCTTTTAAACCATCAATACCTTTTAGAGCGCCACTTAAGGTTAAGGACACGTGTGACCTCTGTGATTCTGTGTTTAAATGCAGCCGGACATCTGGCTGGCAGGAGGTGGCTTTTGTACAGACACACTTACAAACACCATTACACACCTGTAAACGCGATTATCTCTTACTGGTCTTTCTGTAGGTCATATATTCATGTCAAGTTGAACACACAGGCGTTTTCCAACTGAAATTGTGAAGAAAGTCAGGAATCTTGGGTTGGTTAATGTGACACACTTATCGAGGACTGATTAATTGCCTTCATGATTAATCTGCACCTGCAACAGAGTAAAAGGCTGTTTCCAGGATGGCATTTTTTCACAATCAGTTTATTACTTTAAAACATTTGGAGTTGCACTGCCAGAATGAATGAAGCTAGAAAGCAATCAAGTAGGTAAATAAAAGGTGAATAAATAAATATTAAATAAATTAAACAAGTAAATAAACATTTAATAAATTACATACATAAATATTAAATAAATCACAAATAAATGCATTCATGAATGTTTAATAAATTAAATAAATACATGCATATTTAATACATTAAATAAATTCATACGTATTTATTACATTACATAAATAAACATTTAAAAAATGTTAAATAAATATAATAAATAAATATTTAATAAATTAAATAAATAATAAATATCCAATAAATATTAAATAGATAAATACAACTAATAAATTAAATAAATAATAAATATCCAATAAATATTAAATAGATAAATAAAACTAATAAATTAAATAAATGCATATTTAATAAATAAATTAAATAAGTATTAAATAAACAAATAATAAATACGTATTTAGTAAATTAAATATCTAATAAATTAAATACATACATAAAAAATAATAAATAAATAAATATCTAATAAATTAAATAATTAAATAAATTATAAATAATATTTAATAAATTAAATAAATGCATATTTAATAAATAAATAAATTTCTTATAAATTAAATAAATCACAGATGAAATCTGAATTGTTTTGCTGAAGATGCACATTTACTGTATGACTATAAGCTCATTTGTGTGTGTTTTTATTTCTCCTCGGGAATTGTCGGAGCAACAACTGATACTTCAATAGCTATGTTTCATCCACATATTTTTGTGCAAATTTTGGGATATTGGATAATAAAACACTGGATGGAAATGCCAAGGTGTGCACAAAAAACAAATGTGCTTACCTGAGGTGGATAAGTGTTTATCCAATAAGAAAACATGGACATAAACTACAATAGAAACACATTTAACCTAACTGGACTAAGCAGTGGACCAATCGCACTCGTTTTGAAATGCCTGAGTCTGTCATCAGAATATATCTGATATTCGATGATTTTGCTCTCTTGAACACATGGGATGGAAATGGAAATGTTTCATGCCACATTGAGGTAAATTTGCAACTATCCATTCTCCTCCGTGCGACTGCTTGTTTTGTTCTGTGATCTTCACTTGCATTTTGAAGTCAGCATGACGAATTCAGCGGCGTAGCTCGCATGCTGTCCTTGACACACTTTTGAAGGTGGACACAGTGACCCCGTCAGCTGGTGCCGTCCACTTCCCCAAGGACACTACAGCCCAGCGCCCCGATCGCATCCATCTTTGCGGCCCGCCGCTTCACGCTCCCCCTTCAAACGCCTTGGGCTCAACCCCTGATAATTCCCCATCCGCCTTTGATTAATGCCTGTTTACTTCAGCAGGTCAAACCATTTCAGTTTGAGGAGGGGAGAAATTATGAGAAAGAAAAGTGCAATTACTCAGGGCTTCAACCTGCCAGCTCCAGGTTAAAGCACAAAGACTCGCCGACTAATAAGAGTATCATGCCGGAGGATGTTCTCAGTTATGTCTCTTTTAAGGATCAATACTTGTTCCTCCTTTAATTCTGTCAGGAGAGATAAAAACAGACACAAATGAGTTACTGTCATCATGCAGTGAGAATATAGAGCTATAAGATCACTGATGAGAAGCGTTTGAGTTCATATTGAGACTTTCGACTGCAGTTTGAGACATCGTTGAGATCTCTGGGGAAACTGTGTGCTTCTCAACCTTTTCTGTCAACTGGTTTTGTCTTATTTTAAATCAGTTGGATGTGAAGCTGACACATGTGAGATTATTGAGATCTTTTTCTCAGGAGAAACTGTCTGGGGGATTAATTGTAGTCCGTTCCTGATTTCAAGTTATATAATGAAAATATTTGATTAGTATAAGAAATTAAATAAAAAATAAATGAATAAATATTAAATAAATAAACAGATAATAAATATTTAATAAATTAAATAAATACATATTTATTTAGATTATATAAATGCATAAATGTTTAATAAATTACATTAATATTTAATACAAATAAATAAATAAATACATACATACATATTGATTGAATAAATATATAATAAATAAATATTAAATAAATAAGCAGATAATAAATATTTAATCAATTAAATAAATAAATGTTTAATAAAATACATAAATATTTATTAAATTACATAAATATGTAATAAATTAAAATAATACATATTTATTTAGATTATATGAATGCATAAATATTTAATAAATTACATTAATATTTAATAAAAATAAATAAATGCATACATACATATTGATTGAATAAATATATAATAAAAATATTAAATAAATAAACATATAATAAATATTTAATCAATTAAATAAATAAATGTTTAATAAAATACATAAATATTTATTAAATTACATAAATAAATATATAATAAATTAAATAAATAAACATTTAATAAATTAAATACATATCGAATAAGTAAATAAAATAAATAATTATTTAATAAAAATGACTAAATATTTAATATATAATAATTAAATAAATTAAATAAATAAACATTTAATAAATTAAATAAATATCTAATAAGTAAATAATATAAATAATTATTTAATAAAAATAACTAAATATTTAATATATAGTCATTAAATAAATAAACATTTAATAAATTAAATATCTAATAAGTAAATCATATAAATAATTATTTAGTAAAAATAAATAAGTATTTAATATATAATAATTAAATAAAATAAAATAAACATTTAATAAATTAATAATAAATAATAAATACATAATATAAATAAGTAAATACATATTTAATAATTAAATAAATAAACAGTTAATAAATTAAATAAACAAATATTTAATAAACTATATGTGAATACATAGTAATCAAGTGATCAAAGCTGAATTTTCAACATCATTACTCCAGTCTTCAGTGTCACATGATCCTTCAGAAATCATTCTGATATGATGATTTGATGCTCAAGAAACATTTATGATTATTATCAATGTTGAAAACAGAATATTTTTGTGGAAACTGATTTTTCAGGATTCTTTGATGAATGGAAAGAACAACATTTATTAGAAATAGAATCTTTTGTAACATTATAAATGTCACTTTTGATGTCTCTTTGCTGAATCTTTACCTATCTATTAATTTTTTTCTAAACGAGTGAGTAGCTACAAAGCAACATTAATAAGTCTGTTCTCACATGTTTCTATGTGGTTGATTTGTGTTCATCTGACTGCGAGATTTGAGGAATCATTTGTGCCCGAAGCACAGACGAGTTACGTGCCAAAGCGTAGCACTCAGGGTTAGTAGTTTGTTAGCAAACAGCAGTAAATATCGCTTACAGTGCTGACGGGCGGATGCTTTGTGTGTGTATGGGATTGATGAAGAGCAAACAGATCATTACGTTCAGCCAGTGTCTTTGTGCTCGTGTTTACCTCCGTCGACTAATGAGTCCATGCTGCGTCTTCATAGACCATCATGCACTCCCACACGCAGAAGGGACCGAGCCGCCACATGTCCGTGATGATGATCAGCAGTGGGTTTTTCATGTGAGAAGAAGCATTTGGCAAAAGCAGTTTGAACCGGGAGGGTTTGAACACTGACCTCCCGTGACCGTGAGCACAAGAGACCCTCATCATCCTCGCTCAGTGAAGAATCAGCATGAGTCAATATCAAAGAGTCTCCGTGACCTTTTTAAGAACATGAAAGCTTTTTGTTTATTTCTTTATAACTGACGCCCACCTGCATGCATGCGTGCGCGAGCGATAACACTGGCACAGAAGCCTCGTGCAACGCTCACTCCCCCTCAGCGCTGTTGAGATGCCTCCCTAACAAACAAACAAACACACACTGATGGATACACTTCTGCTCACCTGCCTCCGAACGCACTGACCTCTTATTCAGAGCGAGGGCAATCCTCTAGAGATCCTGAAACACGGTCAAAAGAAATCGTTCTGTGAGGAAGAAGCCTTCAGGACATTTTTACTGTATTTTTGATCAAATATAATATAAATACATGAATATAATCTTTCAAAAACATTGAACATCTTACTGACACCAAACTTTTGAATGGTAGTGCATATAAGATGACTATTCACTTTCAAAAACTGTAACATTACATCAAATGTCCCATGATGATGATTTGTATGTATTTAATTTATTATATATTTATGTATTTAATTAATTATATATTTATTTAATTTATTAAACTTGAATTTATTTAATTTATTATTTATTTATTGTATATGTATTTAATGTATTAAAGATTTAATTATTAATTAAATAAATATGTATTTATTAGATATTTAAACTATTAATTTATTAAATATGTATTTACTATTTATTAAATATTTATTAATTATTTATTTACATCACATTAAATATATATTTAAATTAAATAAATAAATTATTTAATAAAAATAAATAAATATTTCAATTAAATAAATAAGTAATACCAAATACATAAATAAATTAATTAAATAAATACTATTTAATAATTTAATAATAAATAGTTAATAAATATCTAATGAATACAATAAATAAATATTAAATAAATAAATAAAGTAGTTCATGAATTGAATAAATAAATATTTAATAAATTAAATAAATATTAATTAAATTAAATAAAATAAACAAATATCTAAATATATATTTATTTAATGTATTAAAGATTTACTTGTTTATTTATTAATTAAATATTTATTTATTAGATAATTAAACGATTAATTTATTAAATATTTATTTACTATTTATTTAATATTTATTTATTTATTAGTTATTTAAACTATTAATTTATTAAATATTTATTTACTATTTATTAATTATTTATTTAATATTTATTTACATCACATTAAATATATATTTAAATTAAATAAATTAATTATTTAATACAAATAAATAAATAAATATTTACATTAAATAAATAAACAACACCTAATACACAAATCTAATAAATAAAAAAAATAAATATTAAATAAATAAATGAAATAGTTAATGAATTGAATAAATAAATATTTAATAAATTAAATAAATATTATCTGAATTAAATAAACACATATGTAAATATGTATTTATTTAATGTATTAAATATTTACTTATTTATTTATTTATTAAATATTTATTTACTATTTATTAAATATTTATTAATTATTTATTTTAATATTTATTTACATCACATCTTTACTTTTTATTGTTAATTTTGGTGGGGTGGGTAAGATTTTTTAAATGTTTTTGAAAGATTACATTCCTCAAGGCTGCATTTATTTGATCAGAAGTACAGTAAAAATAGTGAAATATTATTAGAATGTAAAACAGCTGTTTTCTCTGTGAATATATAGTAAAATATAAACAAAGCTGTATTTTCAGCATCATTACTCCAGTACACAATAACGTTCTAATACAAATTGATTTAAAATATGATTTCATATGATGCATCGCAGTGATCATCCAGTAAAAATATTAAGTCTGTATTAAGCATAATTTTAATAAAAATAGAAATACTCATATTAAAAGAGCATGCTGTGTGTCCTTGTTGCTCTGCCGGAGACTTGGACGCGTCCTCACTGCTCCTCCCACAGGTGTCCGGGGCTCTACAGGTGACCTGGAAACGGCAGACGGGACCAGGATGATTGATGACATCATTTAAAGGGCGGGGGCGCTGCTCCAGTTTTCTGAATGTTGGCTGCGATGAAGAGTCGATTTCAATAATCATAAAATTCCAGGCATGATGATTTGCAGCAGCAGAGGAGCGAAAGTGAGTATTGATTATATCCCAAAAAGTGTGAGGGGAATATTGGATTTCATAATGCAATATTAAAGAAAATAAAAATAAAAGTATTCAAAGGTTGGAGTGAAAATGAAGCCGTTTCCAAACAATTCAGTAGAAGATCCCATATGGCACGGAATCATTTTGTGAGCTTGACTCATTAAAATGCAGTTGCTAAACACACCATTTTAAAAACAAAATAAAATACTGTTCGCAACCTGTTTTGCTTCCGTAACGTGATGTTTTCAACAGCAGGACTTGATTTCACTCATCAAGAATTGATTGGTGTCTAAATGAAGACGGTTGCTATGAGTAGGAGAAACTCCTGTGATGTTTTTAATTGTAATAATGTGCAGTGATGAATTGTCCACAATACACTGAAAAAAAAGTTCTTCCTCAGGATTTTTGTCATTTTCCAGTACAAATATCTAAACACTCTTAAATCAATATATGTTTATTTTAAAATGAGTGAAGATATTAAGTCTTACTTTCTGCATCAGTGCATCAAAGAGTTTGAGTTTAAAACAAGAACAAATATCTGCCAATGTGGTCAGAAAAACAATCTTGTTTTCCCTTTGAATTGTGATTATTTTTTTGACCCCGTTGGCAGATTGTTCTTGTTTTAAGCACAAACTTACTTCATTTTAAACAATAATTCAGAGAAATAGACTTAATATCTTGAATCTATCATGATTAAGAATGTTTAGATATTTTTACTAGGGAAAAAAGACAAAAATACTAAGAAAGCAAATCAATTTTTGCAGGTATTAATACAGTATATAGGGTAAATTTTGATTTCATGATAACTTTAAATGTATTATCGTATATAATGGTTGTAATAGCACTAATATGCCAAATCAGTTCCATTAAGTTTTTATGTTATGTTAACCAACCAAACAATTAACCAACCAACCCACCAACCAATTAACTAACCAACCAACCAGCCAACCAATTAACCAACCAACTAACCAACCAACCAATTAACCAACCAACTAACCAAATAACTAACCAACCAACCAACCAACCACCAACTAACCAACCAAATAACTAACCAACCAAATAACTAACCAACCAACCAACTAACTAACCAACCAACCAACTAACCAACCAACCAACCAACCAACCAAATAACCAACCAAATAACCAACCAACTAACCAAATAACTAACCAACCTAGCAACTAACCACCAAATAACTAACCAAGCAACCAACCAAATAACCAACCAACTAACCAAATAACTAACCAACCAACCAACCAACCAACCAACCAACCAACCAACCAACCAACCAACCAACCAAGCAACCAAGCAACCAACCACCAACTAACCAACCAAATAACTAACCAAGCAACCAACCAAATAACCAACCAACTAACCAACCAACCAACTAACCAACCAAATAACCAACCAACTAACCAACCAACCAACCAAATAACCAACCACCAACTAACCAACCAAATACCTAACCAAGCAACCAACTAACTAACCAACCAAATAACCAACCAACCAACCATCCAACCAAATAACCAACCAACCGACCAACCAACCAAATAATTAACCAAATAACCAACCAACTAACCAACCAACCAACTAACCAACCAACCAACCAAATAACCAACCAACTAACCAACTAACCAACCAACCAACTAACTAACCAACCAACCAACCAACCAACCAACCATCCAACCAAATAACCAACTAACCAACCAACTAACTAACCAACCAACCAACTAACTAACCAACCAACCAACCATCCAACCAAATAACCAACTAACCAACCAACCAACCAACCAACCAACCAACCAACCAACCAAAAAAACAAATAACCAACCACCAACTAACCAACCAAATACCTAACCAAGCAACCAACTAACTAACCAACCAAATAACCAACCAACTAACCAACCAACCAACCATCCAACCAAATAACCAACCAACCGACCAACCAACCAAATAATTAACCAAATAACCAACCAACTAACCAACCAACCAACTAACCAACCAACCAACCAACCAACCAAATAACCAACCAACTAACCAACCAACTAACCAACCAACCAACCAACCAACTAACTAACCAACCAACCAACCATCCAACCAAATAACCAACTAACCAACCAACCAACCAACCAACCAAAAAAACAACTAACTAACCAACCAACCAACCAACCAAACAACTAACCAACCAACCAACCAACCAACCAACCAACAGTATGTGGCGGTGCGTTGGGTCATGACATACTTTCATCTCCCATCAGTGTTTCTGCATGAAAATAATCCTAAGTGAAAACATTCCTGACTGTAGTGTGTGATCTCTGCACTGCTCTCCGTCAGGACTGACCTTTTTACTAGTGTTTTTACGGTGTGCTGCAGCTTTGATCACTCGGCGACCAGGTTTGTGACATTTTACAGGATACACACATGAGCACACACACATACACTCACATTTACTATTGCTCTGCTACATTTATTTTGAATAAGTAAATCCTCTAAAAAAGTATGTTCTGTTGTAGTATGAGTGTGTGTAGTATGAATGAAATTCAGATATTTGCCATGTTGTCACTATCATGTGACCTACCAGTGCTTCACCGCCATTCACAAATCCTCATGCGATAGTAAAGTGTCCTTCATAAGCACACTTCAGAATCTCACCAGAAATAGTAGTTGATCCACGGACTCTTTTATACTGTGAATGCTTCCCTGTAGCTCAGGGGTTAGAGCATAGCACTAGCAATGCCAAGGTCACGGGTTTGATCTCAGGGATTGCACATGCTCAGATATAAATGTATAGTATAATGCAATGAAAGTCGCTTTGGGTAAAATGCGTAAATGTAATGAATTCAGACATACGTCTCTTGTCACATACTGTTTTTCACCTACTATATAGTAGAGAAGTATGTGATTTCAAATGCAGTCTGAAGTGTTAAAATCCTGAAATCTCAAAAACTGCAGTTAAATAACTTTTTTTCATGTTTTTTTTCCCCATGAAATTTTGCTAATGTGATGCACCTTAAGAAAACTCATAAAGACAGGGCACAGTTTACCATGTTAATATGAAGAAATATTCCATGTTGTTTTTCACTGATGTTTCACTCACATTTTGAATTACTCAAGAGTTTTAGGATTAAAGGAAACATTTGTAAACATAATGGATAATGTCCTGGCAGAAAATTCCCAGCACCTTTTCCGTTTTTCTACGGATTTGTTTCTTACAGTGTACATACAGATTCCACACACAGCCTTTAAGTGGATTTTTGTATGTCATGTTGTGTTAGATAAATTATTCAGCTATCATGTCTGAATCAGAAATGAGTGTGTCTTAGAAACAAACCCTATAGGATGACTGATTCTGCACACACACATAAATTTTATATACACACACACATATACACATTACATAAACTGTGCATACAGTCGAGATTATCTGAAAATTTCACTTGCTCTATTGGCATTTTTTTCTCAGCCTCTCAAGATCTGTTCACACACAAGATTATAACTGTAATGATAACTATAAAGTGCATTGACTGTTCTTGGGGTGAATGAGCCTCAAAACATAAATTTAGTGTAAAACAAGTGAAAATGTTGAATAAAACATAACGAAGGACGTCAGAATGTTTTATATGGGATATTCTTCCTCTTGAATGCGGTTAATTTTGCTCTGCGGTGTTATTTAGCAACTTTTAAATGCCCCAATTATGTAAATTACTCAGAGATTACTTATCATGATTACAGTAATGGCGAGGTGAGACGGCTCGCATATTTTGTGTGTTAATGGTCTCTGTCCATTTCTTGTGTGGTGAATCACTGAGCAGGTAAATCGATATTTTGACTTTCTCCGGTGGATTTTTTTCTTCTGTCTTACAGGAGAAATGCCGTAATGGAGGTGGACTGTAAATAAGCGGAAGGCCTTCTTGACAAATGAATCCATTAACATTTCCCTGTGTCGCCTGGCAAGGAGACTTGCCGTTTATGGGGCAGAAAAAACAGGCCTGTAAATCTGACCGGCTGCCCGTGAAGATCCACGCGGAGGCCCGAAACCGCCCCGCCCATGATGCAGCACTTTATCTGCCTCTGAAATGGCATCTTTATCTGCCTAAATTAAGTTTTGATTCCTTGCCACATACGGTGCCGCAAATCACTTTTAACGCTGATATCAAGAGCGGCACTAAAGTCGGCCTGTGGCCATGAAAAACGGCTTTTTATTTTGTAGCATCCTCTGTTGTTCCCGGCCCGGATTTAACCCCTGCTGCTCTGCATATTCCGTGGGCATAATCTATCACGGAAAGGGCGGTGGACGCTCTAAAAAAGGATTGAGACAAGGTTTATGGGCAGAATAAATTTCCAATTTAAATGTGATTTTAGCACCGTGTGTCAGAGAAGAATTCCCTGACTTCTGTTTCACTTCATAACACCAGCTGAACTCAGCGCTTTAGAGATTGATGGAGTTTTTTTTTTCAAGGACGCCCATCATTCACTCAGACGGTTAATGTCTTTGTTAACGGAGGAGAAGAGCTGTCGCGCCAATGACTGACAGGCCTTTCATCATTAGCAAACGCTGAGTGACAGTTTTAGGGGAAAAGCATCATTGAGTTCTGAGAGGTGAGTTTATGTTGAGATTGTGGTTTAACCCTTTATTTTTGGGTGACACTTGTGGTCAAAAGTGACTGAAGCCTTGAAATGTAACTTTTTTTTCCCTTCAGGAAAATCAATGTAATATATTTTTGTTCAATAACATTTTTTATTTTTTATTTTGAGAGAATTTGATGGTACTAATTAATATTTATGCAATAATTTTAATATTTTTTTTCCCCATTGAAAATAATAATAATAAAATAGAGACTAGGCATTCATTGCTGTGCCCTTTTTTTCTGCATAGTGGATGATTTATAGATTGTACATGCAAAAAACTTCCGTATTTTCCTATTTTTTTCCCCATTCATTTCCTATGGCAGTAATTTTTGACTGTGAAGACCACAAGTGTGACTATTTTTGTTACAACCACTTATCCTTTTCGAATCATGCCCTCAATATTTTGTGTCTGCTCATATAACAAGTAACAAAAAAAGTCACCAAGTTTCATACTATTCTGATGAAGCTACAATTTTTTAAATTTCAAAACGTAAACGTTTTTGTCAAAAGTGACGGAAAAATCCCAGAGCGTTTGATTCTCAACAAGTTTAGATTTTACATCTGTGGTGACTCAAAATAGTGCCATATTAGAAGATATCATATGAAAGTAAACATAAATGCTTTATTATTATTACTTGTTCATACACTCTTAAATCTGCTGGGTTAAAAATGACCCAAGTTGGGTTGAAAATGGACAAACCCAGCAAATGGGTTGTTTTAACCTGGCGATTGGGTTGTTTTTAACCCAGTGAATTGGTTGTTTTAACCCATGGATTGGGTTGTTTTAACTCATTACATGCGTTGTTTTAACCCAGCAATTGGGTTTTTTTCTAACCCAGTAAATTTGTTGTTTTAACCCAGCGATTGGATTTTTTTAACCCATTGAATACGTTGTTTTAACCCATGGATTGGGTTGTTTTAACTCATTAAATGTGTTGTTTTAACCCAGTGAATGGGTTGTTTTAACCCCACGATTGGGTGGTTTTAACACGGCGATTGGGTTGTCTTACTAGAACCAGAAAGTATGACCATATTAGCCCAGTTCTGTCAACATTACATTGGCTCCCTATTAAACATCGTATAGATTTTAAAATCTTGCTACTTACTTATAAAGCTCTAAATGGTTTAGCTCCCCAGTACCTAAGTGAGCTCTTAATGCATTATAGTCCTTCACGTTTATTGCGATCTCAGAATTTAGGCCAGTTGATAATACCCAGAATATCAAAATCAACTGAAGGCGGCAGATCATTTTCCTATTTAGCACCTAAACTCTGGAACAATCTTCCTAGCATTGTTCGGGAAGCAGACACACTCTGTCAGTTTAAATCTAGACTAAAAACACATCTCTTTGCTCTTGCATACACATAACACATTATCAATACATTAACATTTTTCAAATCCGTTAAAGGATTGTTACGCTGCAATAATTAGGTCGGCCGGAACCGAGAACATTTCCTATAACACTAGATATACCTGTACATCAGAACAAGAATGGCATCTACGCTAATATCTGTCTCTCTGCTTATCCTGAGGTTTGCCGGGTGCTGGATCCAGGCCGTATCCAGATCAGATGGAGAACCTGTGTCTGGACCTGACTACAACGTAGCCCAGGAGACAATGGGCCTAAAGATCCAATTCTGGCTGCATCTATAATTCAGATTTTTAATCCCCGTATCCGCTTACATATATTTATATATAATCTATTTTTAATCTCTATAATAAAAATGTACAATTCAGATTTTGATCTCCATATCCATTTACATATATTATATATATCTTCCAAGGGGTTTTTTCCCTCCTAGGACTTTTTTCCCAGTGCTAGCACGCTGGGTTTTTCTCCTAGGGGGTTTTTTCCACCCCTGGAAGTCAGCTGACACTGGCTTAATGTAGCACCATCTTGTATATGTTACATATTACCACGCTTGTTTGTACAGTTTATTTTTAACCACTTCCCTTTTTTTCTGTGCTTCTAATATGTAAAGCTGCTTTGAACAATTACCAATTGTAAAAGCGCTATATAAATAAATTTGACTTGACTTGACTTGTTTCAACCCAGTAAATTTGTTGTTTTAACCCAGTGATTGGGTTGTTTTAACCCGGCAGATGGGTTGTTTTAACCCAGTGATTGGGTTGTTTTAACCCGGCAGATGGGTTGTTTTAACCCAGTGATTGGGTTGTTTTAACCCAGCTATTTTACTTTTGAGTAAACAATAGTTGGGTTAAATAAAACTACCCAGCACTTTGGTCAAACATTTATCCCAACCCCTGGATTAAAATAACCCAATCGCTGAGTTTGTCAATTTTCAACCTAACTTAGGTTGTTTTTAACCCAACATTTTTTAGAGTGTAATTTTGTTCAGCCAACAATTCACTGCATGAACCATGTTTCTTGCAGGTGAGATGATATTTTATGTGGTCTGGGTTGTATTGAACCGAATTGATTTGAATAACAACACTGTTATCCTATGAAATGAACTATATTTGTTGAAGTTTGCATCATTGATTCTGTTATTTTCATGTTTATAAATGTGCAGCTGAAACAATCTGTATTGGATAAAACACTAAAAAAAGATGACTTGACGTGACTATTTTCTTAGTTCTTGATATCTATTTGACAGATGAACTTGCAACCAAAACTTTGGAGTTTAACTCAACACATGACTTTTGACATTTAAAAGCTTTTAAAATTTGACAAGTTATGATGTGCGTTTCACATTGCTTTTCTCCTGCTGTCCGTGACCCATCAGAACCCATTTCTGGATCGACACCCATGTGAGAATCGCTGCAAAAAACATGATGAATCTATTTGTTCACTGTTGCTGATGTCCTTGTCTGATTAATATCAACCCAATTAATAAAAGCATAATGGATTCTTAACAGTTTTACCACCATATCAATAAAAAACATCCTTCTGCTAAATGGAGCATATGCAAAGAGCACTAAATGCCTTATTTATGCACGAATGTCAGGAGCAACTGAATTAATTTAACTTTCTCCCTCTTAGGTCTGCGGGCAGCCATTCGTTACTGAAGAACTGGACGAGCTCATGTGACATTACAATGTGCTTTTGGTACAGAATTTGTTAAAGGGCCATTCGCTTGAAATATCTGCACTGACAGTAAAATACCAACCAGAGCCATTAGGTTTTAAGCCAAATCAATCTCCTCATACTTTATAAAAAAAGTACATTACAGTGTCTCTCAAAAGACACATTTATAGAACAGATTGAGAGCATCAATTGTGGAAAAACTTGCGCCCTCCTTCAGAATAAAATACATCTTTAATTTAAGAGTGAAGGTCTTAATTCTGCCCTCTAGAGGCTCCATTTCCTTCACTTCTGTTTCTTCACCTCAACAAACTTGTAGTTTGCATTTAATAGCAGGAGTAAATCAAACCACTTCACATGATTATCTGCAGAATAATCAGTGTGCTTCGTTAAAATAAACCCACAGTATTTAGTGGATGCAAATATATATATATATATTCTCACATAACTGCATTTACCAAACACTGTGAATTAGCATAATAATACAGGGAAAGAAAGACTATAATCATAGTTTGGTCAAGTTTGAATCTGTTTCCATGAGTAATAGATAATGTTCTCTCAGGCCCATCAGCAAAAAAGCAATTTCCCTCCTGCTGGTAATTCAAAGTGAAATGCCATAAGATGTCAGATTCTCACCGACATCATTATTCACCCCACAAAAAACAAGATGAGCAAATCTCACTATTACTGCAGTTGATTTTGAGCACTTGATTTAGTTTCCCACGAGGCTCATTTCCTCCTGTTCTTCAATGTTTTTGAGCATTTCTGCTCACCAAAGCTGCTTTTATTTGATCAAAAATACATTAAAAAACAGTGAAATATTATTCCAGTGTAAATCAGCTGTTTTCTATGTGAATATATAGTAAAATATAATTTATTCCTGAATTTTCAGCATCATTACTTCAGTCTTCAGTGTCACATGATCCTTCAGAAATCATTCTGATATGATGATTTGACACTCAAGAAACATTTATGATTATTATCAATGTTGAAAACAGTTTCATATTTTTGTGGAAACCGTGATACATTTTATTTTTCAGGATTCTTTGATGAATAGAAAGTTCAAAAGAACAGCATTTATTTGAAATAGAATCTTTTGTAACATTATAAATGTCTTTAGAGTCACTTTTGATCAATTTAATGCATCCTTGATGAATACAAGTATTAATAAAAAAAAAAAAATGTTGAACAGTATTTATGTCCTGTAAGTCATGATATATCCACAAAAAAAGTGGCACAGAAAGTCCACCTTTAAGGGCACCCAATTCAGTCCAGTGTTACGGTCGATTTAACCAGCAGTTATGAGGGATTACAGTCCAAATAACTCTGTAAAAGTGGAAGAATAAAGGGATGTTGCAGCTCCTTACTGAGAAGAGTAAGGAGAGGAAATGATGTCACGGTGTGTCACCTCTGGTGCTGAATGAGCGCAGTGGGTGACATTAGTCTCTGAGACTCTGTACATGTTCTTTTCCCAGCTCTCTCGGGGGCAGTTTTTCTTCTGAGGCCGGGATGGGAATAGGTCATCAAAGCGGGTTCATAAAAATGGACCAAAAAATAGAGATATTACAGAGCTGAACCTCGGGGTGAGAGGGAATTAAGTCTATGTGAGCTATTGTTGCTGTTTGCTGACGGAGACCTCTGACATTTTGATATTACTTTGGAGTATTGTATCATTTCAAAGTTGTGAAGCTAAAAAAATATATATAAGACATAAAAGATATATGTTGTTTTTTAAGAGATGAACAACATGTGGCACAACTTTATAGCACACACTCTAAAAAACGCTGGGATAAAAACAACCCAAGTTGGGTTGAAAATGGAAAATGAAATGTTCAAAATGTTCATAAATGTTCATTTACTAAACATATTAATAAATGTTAATTTCCAACATATTTTGAGTTCATTTTAAACAAGAAATACAGTAATTTTAAAACAATGTTTAAACAAAAGTAAAACAAAGTAATGTTAAAACAACCCAACTGCTGGGTTAAATAACCAATTCGCTGGGTAAAAACAACCCAATTACCTGGGTTAAAACAACCCATTCGCTGGGTTAAAACAACCCAACCGCTGGGTTAAAACAGCCAAATTGTTGGGTTAAAACAACTAATTCGCTGGGTTAAAACAACCCAACGTGGGGTTAAAACAGCAATTCACTGGGTTAAAACAACCCAACCAATGGGTTAAAACAGCCAATTTGCTGGGTTAAAACAACCCAACCAATGGGTTAAAACAGCCAATTCGATGGGTTAAAACAACCCATCTGCTGGGTTAAAACAGCCAAATTGTTGGGTTAAAACAACTAATTCGCTGGGTTAAAACAACCCAATCACTGGGTTAAAACAGCCAATTTGCTGGGTTAAAACAACCCAACCAATGGGTTAAAACAGCCAATTCGATGGGTTAAAACAACCCATCTGCTGGGTTAAAACAGCCAAATTGTTGGGTTAAAACAACTAATTCGCTGGGTTAAAACAACCCAACCACTGGGTTAAAACAGCCAATTTGCTGGGTTAAAACAACCCAACCAATGGGTTAAAACAGCCAATTCGATGGGTTAAAACAACCCATCTGCTGGGTTAAAACAACCCAACCACTGGGTTAAAACAGCAATTTGCTGGGTTAAAACAACCCAATTAATGGGTTAAAACAACCTAATTCGCTAGGTTAAAACAACCTAACCAATGGGTTAAAACAGCAATTCGCTGGGTTAAAACAACCCATCCGCTGGGTTAAAACAGCCAGTTTGCTGGGTTAAAACAACCCAACCAATGGGTTAAAACAACCTAATTCGCTAGGTTAAAACAACCCAACCAATGGGTTAA
The DNA here is from genome assembly GCF_024489055.1 of Chanodichthys erythropterus. Taxonomy (NCBI): domain Eukaryota; kingdom Metazoa; phylum Chordata; class Actinopteri; order Cypriniformes; family Xenocyprididae; genus Chanodichthys; species Chanodichthys erythropterus. The sequence goes on from NC_090230.1 coordinate 30,050,427, forward strand.
AACAGCCAAATTGCTGGGCTAAAACAACCCATCCGCTGGGTTAAAACAGCCAATTCGCTGGGTTAAAACAACCCAATCAATGGGTTGAAACAGCCAAATTGCTGGGCTAAAACAACCCATCTGCTGGGTTAAAACAGTCAATTCGCTGGGTTAAAACAACCCAATCAATGGGTTGAAACAGCCAAATTGCTGGGCTAAAACAACCCATCTGCTGGGTTAAAACAGTCAATTCGCTGGGTTAAAACAACCAATTTGCTGGGTTAAAACAACCCAACCACCTGGTTAAAACAGCCAATTTGCTGGGTTAAAACAACCCAACCAATGGGTTAAAACAGCCAATTCGATGGGTTAAAATAACCCATCTGCTGGGTTAAAACAACCCATCTGCTGGGTTAAAACAGCCAAATTTTTGGGTTAAAACAACTAATTCGCTGGGTTAAAACAACCCAACCACTGGGTTAAAACAGCCAATTTGCTGGGTTAATACAACCCAACCAATGGGTTAAAACAGCCAATTCGATGGGTTAAAACAACCCATCTGCTGGGTTAAAACAGCCAAATTGTTGGGTTAAAACAACTAATTCGCTGGGTTAAAACAACCCAACCACTGGGTTAAAACAGTCTGAAAATTTAGTTGCAAAGTAATAAATTACTGTTCCTCTGTCATTTGTCTTAAAACTCAGAAAACTACAAATATGAAAACTACAATTTGTAAGCTTTCAAATGATATGTTATCAATATTATTGTATATTTAGACTAAGATATTATTGTATTAAATATATAATGGCAAACATCCCTCTAGCAGGCCGGCAACAGTTAAAATAGTTGAGTTAAATAAAACTACCCAGCAGGTTGGGTCAAAAATTTAACCCAACCGCTGAGTTAAAACAACCCATTCGCTGGGTTTGTCCATTTTCAACCCAACTTGGGTTGTTTTTAGAATGCATGCTTGCTCAGGATGCAGTGTATTTTTTCTGCTCTATATACTGTTTCCATTGTGGCCAAACAAAAGCCCAACAAAGGGATCGTTTGACTATAGACTCGCATCCTCACGGAAAATCATGGCAAAGCCTCGGAAGACACTTGGAATTCCATGTATGAGATTACACAGGCAGGCCACCCATGATGTTAACCACTACCCAAGTAAATGGGTTTTCTGAGTTGTCACTCACCAAGATTAAAGGCAGTATGATCTGACTCGCTGAACTCCTGCCGTAAACAGCATTACCTCTGTCGGTAAACATTACAGACTTACATAATATTTACTGAGGCTGTTTAACACTTTACATTGAAAATATGAGGATGCATAAATCAGTTTGAAAAACATGACAAGTGTGTGTCTTTAGTGAGCATGCTTTATAAAGTACATTCAATGTAAAGCTGTTTATTTTACTGGCCATTTAGCAGATGCTTCATCATGTGAAACGACTGAAGAGCACGAACTGCCTTCTTGAAGAAACCCGAGGTTAAGTGTCTCGCTCCAGGGCGCAACGGTGATCGAGTAGGACTGGAATTTCAGCAGCTCTCCAGTTTCTAGGTCACTCCACCTGAGGTCGAACCCACAATACTGAAGTCAGCAGCCCGGATCCTTAACCATTAAGCCATGACATCATGCATCATACGTGAACACCTGCAGATAGAGAAGACTGAATCACAGACTCTTATCACAGGCTCGGCACGCCGGCAGCAGGATTTGCGAGCTCACTTCAGTTATCATGGTTTGTGGTTTTCTTCCTGTCATAATTATCGATCATGCCTTCTGACAAGAGAGCATGTTTTGGGCAATTAGCAGAGCTAAATGAATAACAGGAGGGCAGTGATAAGCAAAGCAAATGTACTTAAAGGTTTTGTTGATTAGATTCCAGTGAGGTTTGTTTTCCTCTTGTTTACTCAGTGTCATGGATCAGAACCAAGAGTAAAACATTAACTACAATAAAGTCATTTTCAAACCTCCCTGTGTGAATTATATGCATTTTAAGTCAGAAAACAATCATATTGACAATTGTATACTGTTCTCCATATACTAACCATTTTTGGGAAGTAAAGAAATAATAATAATATGTATATGTATGTATAAGTAAGAAATATTGTAGAATGAGTATATATATATATATATATATGTGTGTGTGTGTGTGTGTGTGTGTGTGTATAGATATGTACCATCTGTATATATATATATATATATATAAATATAATGAATATATATGTATGTATATATTAATATATGTCTGTATGTAAATATATATGTGTGTAAATGTATACGTATGATGACTATGTGGGTGTGTGTGAGAGACTATACAAATATTTTTGTATGTATACAAATATATATATATATATATATATATATATATATATATATATATATATAGAGAGAGAGAGAGAGAGAGAGAGAGAGAGAGAGAGAGAGAGATACGTACCATCATTAGGCTTTATATATAAATATAATGTATGTATATATACATATTAATATATGTGTATGTAAAAATATATGTATGTAAATGTACATGTACGATGACTATATGTGTGTGTGTGAGAGAGAGAGACTGTAAATATATTTTGTATGCATACAAATGTATGTATGTACTATAGATATAGATGATATATAGATAGATAGATATGTACCATCATTATATATATAAATATAATGAATGTATATATATAATATGTGTGTGTGTGTGTGTGTGAATATATATTTATGAATGTAAATATATATATATATATTTATGTCTCTCTATGTGTGTGTGTATATATATATATATATATACTATATTCCCTCACTCTATAGTATTTCGGTATGAGTATCTCAGTGTCTCAGCTGAATTATATGCAGAAAACGATCCTAACATATAACATCTAAATGACATGTGACAAGACCAGCTTCTCATCATCTCATTACAGCTCATTTGATATAAAAACACCCCACAGTTATGCATCTGATCGAGGTTAACATCCGCTCCGCGCTCCCGCACCTGGTTTTCTTCACACTAAAGTCGGTGCGCATTCGGATTGGCTGGAGCGCCGATGGCTCGCGCGGGGATCGCGCGCCTCTCCAACTCTCCATCAGAAGGCGGGGAGCGCGCGCTGAAGGAACTTCACTGACAGACGCCGATCCTGAACATGAACTCACCTCAGGAGAGCTGATTTTACCCGTTCACGGCTAATTTACAGCATTTCGCGAAGCCCTGAGAGAAAAACTGCACAGAAGAGGACAAACTGAGGATATTTAATCCCAAACATTTGTGTTTGACGGGCGTTGGTGTCAGAAGAGTGCGCTGAGGTAAAAACCAACGGATTTTCCCCCGCAAATAACCGACTCTCCGCCACAGTCTTTGATTTCGTTGGTTTTACTATAAACAACATCTGATTATTTCACCTGACGGCGGATTTTTGCCTTGTTTCGACTGTTTATATGATGGGAAGAAGTAAAAAGACTGCGAAAAGAGATCCAGGCGGATCGGGAATCTTACCGCAGATGATCACTGTGTTGATTTTTAGTATTTTATCGCTTATCAACATCGCTGCGGCTCAAGGTAAGAAAACAATTCAGGTGAAAATATCGATCTGTACTGAAGTTTGCTGAACCGAGCGAGATAAAGTTTTGTTATTTTATTGATCAAGATTTGCGTATGAAAAGTTGTCAAACAGATCCATCTTCACACAGACGTGCAAATATCTGATTTCGGTGAATAATGAGTCAGTTCAGTTATCATTTGCTTAGATTATCAAATATAATATTTCATGCCAGCGTGATTTGTTGTCTATTATGTAAATTTCGCGATTCTGAACAAATTATGAACCCATTTGCGCCAGATCGGATTTAATAATAGTGACAATATGTAGTGTTATTATTCTTGTTGCTGTACTTTTATTATTGTTGTTGTGAGTTTAAGATCATATTGGATATTTTTGGTTATTTCAATATTGTCACAAATCTCTTTATATTGAATATAACATGTATCGGTCTTTGTCAGGTGACGTCACACTCGTGAAAACCGAAGTGCATTATGGGTGTCGCCGCCATTTCTGAGGTATCCAAACAATCTCTGTATCAGTGCAGAGTTGTTTCTTCTTTGGCTACTTTTCATTGTAAAAATGGCACACTTTTGTTGTGTGAAAAGCTGCAATAATATGTCCCACGATAGAAAATGTCAAAAACTTTACTACGAGATTAGATTTAGTCGGTTTCCTACTTGAAAAAAGGCTGTACGGAGAGTATGTAGAGGCAATAACAGGCGCTGGATCGCATGGGTTGCCGCGGTGAGACATCACTTTCGTCAAGATATCTCCATTCATGTATGTTTGCTTTCTACATTTCACAAAGGTAAGTTAGAGGTTTCTGTTTTCTAAAGTAGAAAACGTTATAGCAACGCATTGTTTTGGATTGTATGTGCTATGAAACAAGTCAATTTAAACTGAATCCCTTTACTTGAATATGTCTACATTTTTTCTTAATTTTGCTACAGCATTTTTATACTTAAGGTACGACATTTTTGCTCTGTATCCATATACTGATTCTTATTTTCTGACTACTTTTTACAGCTGTGGTCTGTGGACCTTTTCATTTCATTGCAGATCAGCCTGCTTAAAGATTATGGAGACTGACCCCAACTGGACACCATCCCTCCCTACATTAAGGCCACATCAGCATTAAACACAGGCTGTGTCTCAATCAGCTCCCTAGTTCATTAGTTAGGGCACTGATCAGGACGGTCTCAGTCACAAAATTTGTATACACAATATACTGATTCAAGAGCTCAGAGCTGATTGAGATGCACACACAGACGTAAGGAAAAACAATCCAGTCAGCTACTTGGGTAAAGTTGGTTTTATATTTGCACATTCAGACTTCTGATAAATTGAGACTTTCCAATAAATATGCAATAAATTAATGTTTGCGAATTTTAAGCAGCGACATGATATTGACAACCAACGATTGTCAACTTATAACATTTTTCACAGTCGATCAAAATAGGCAAGTATTGTTTAATGACATATTTACTTGTGAATGTCCACTGAATGTCCAGTGTAGTGTGATTAACAAGGCTATTGAATACGGATGTGCGAATATAAAACCAACTTTACCCAAGTCAGTCAGCTAACACTATGGTCCATCAGGCTGGAGAGAGTGATCATCTTCACACTGAGAAGATGCAGGAGGCTGGAGGAGATGGTGATCTGCATGTGCAGAAGTAAACCGACTTGATATGTACAGGATGTCTGATGTTTGTTTTGGAGATGATGTTAATGTACTATACGGGTCTGCCAAACCTGGGAACCTTTATGGCGTTATTACAATTTTTTTTTTTTTTTTGTGCCTCTGCGCATGTTTGAATCTTTTGTAGAATTGTAGTGTAAAAATGTGCTGATGCTTTATCCAGTCTTGCATGAACAATAAAGCATGTATAATAAAATTTTTCAGGGTGATTTGTAGATTTATGTTATATGCACTTATAGTATTAATAGGATAATTAATAATATACACAATCTATAAATCAGATATTTAACTTGCATGACATATCTTTGTTTTTATTATTATTAAGGCTTTTGGACAAAAAAAGACTCATAATGTCATTGACCCAGACAACACAGGTAGATGGAGGACAATAATTTACAAATTATTTTGGCTCTAAAAGGTATACTATATCAGAATGTACTATAATAAAATACACTATTAAATTCTACATACATCTCTGATGATGCCTTGTTTATTGGAACAATGTTTATAGTGTTATACATTGGTTTATGTACTTAATGCAATAAAGAAAAAAATGCATGAAAAAAAGGGTAGTATTAGTTCAAAATTCTTCCTGATAACACTAAACCATCCTTAATCATGTATTTGTTATATACGGTAGTTAACACATCATCATCATTATCGTTACTATACTGTTATCGCAGTCCTTCCTTCAGAACATAAATAAATCCTGCACCCATTAGTGAAATATCTGTGAGCTTCGAGGGATTTATAGTTTTTAAATTGTTCACTATGCGTTTATGCCATAAACAAGACAGTTAACAATATTTAAGTATGATGATTTAGGTAGCAATGCGGGGTCAGTAGCACTCCAACTTACTGCAGTCAGTTCGTACAGATCTATGTTATGAATGGATGGAAATTTCTCCAAATAACGGTCCCTGGCATCTTTGGTGAGTTTATCGCGATATGAAATTTTAACTTTGTTCTTGTGCTTTTTCATATTTGCGAGTTATATGCTTGTTATCTCAACTCGTGTAATCTCTTTCATTCTCACAGTCAGCAGGGATACCACAAATATGGCGCCGCGGTGACGTCACACACAACAAAATCACGTGTCTGACAAAGACCGATTAAGATTTATGAGCTCATAGTGATGTTGAGAAAACTTTGAAAACAAAAGCACGAGTGTGTTTGAATCAGAAATGAGCAGAACGACGTTTGTTTGTCGTTGTTTATGCGGAGACACAGATCTTTACCTTCCCGAAAGCTCTTCGTGCTTGTTATTAATATCTTTAGACCTGTTATGAATTCTGAAATATTGTTACAGGACATTTGTTTTGTTTTCTGCGGTTAAAGGATAAGAGAATTTGATCTGAGTTGTTTTCCAAACGGATCTTTTTTGCTGTAAATCAGTGATGGTGTGTTTTTGTGTTTAATATATATATATATATATATATATATATATATATATATATATATATATATATATATATATATATATAATATATATATATATATAATCTCAATATGGGGGACTATATATATATATATATATATATATATATATATATATATATATATATATATATATATATATATATATATCAGTATATCAATGGGGGACTGAGTTTCCAATTGTTATGCAAATTTTTCATGCATAAATATAGTTGGATTTTGTTTGCATCAACATTTAAAAATATAAAATATGCCCCCAACTATAGGTCCCCCCATCTCTGCTATATATAGAGTGAGGCCGTGAGTGATATATATATATATATATATATATATATATATATATATATATATATAATATATATATATATATATATATATATATATATATATATATAATGTATATCTGGGTCATTGATGAATTAAGGTTTTATGTAAAAAACATAATGGAGAAATAATTAATTTTGAAGTTTTATTAAGGGTTAACAATGAGATTATGTGGTTTTATAATCAATTAACACTGCTTTTGTCATTTTTTACAAAAGTTGTCAACAAAAAAGTAATTCGGTTTAACCAAAATTTTGGTTTTACCGAATGACACTTTTGGTTATACCGAATGACAATATTTTCAAACAATGCTAACAGGCTGATATATAGCAAAAGGACAATATATTTAGTACAAGTTTTTAAAATATTACAACATTTTCCATGTTTTATAGCGGTTGTACCGAATGACCTGATGTTTCGGGACATGCGTATGGTCAAGAGAAAACATGAATTTTTCAAAGAGAGTTACTTACTTTGCTTCACGACCATGTGGTCCTTTGCAGGTGTCTGAATGATGTCACATCCTGTCACATGATACTGACCACATGACTTGATCCAGAATGGTCCCTTTATATTGGTTACTCCAAATGACTATTTTCTAGACATTCTCACGACTTCTACACATAATTTTAATACCATTTTGCACTATGTTGATATATGCTATTATAAAATCATGCCAGAATAAAAAAATATATACATAAATATACATTTATTACATTTTAAGATATTTTAATCACAAATGAAATGGCTGCATTGGCTTTTGGACGGTTAAACCGAATGATCTTTTGAACTTCAAAATCTTTAAAATACCTTTATGTGTAGCAAAATATAATTAAAACCTTTTGGATTCAATAAAAGAGATCTAGTTGTACTACCTTACATACTTTGGATATCATATCTTTGTTTTTTATTATTATTAAGGCCTTTTGGACAAAAAAAAGACCCGTCACGTCATTGACCCATACGTATATAGGGTGAATTCAGGTTGATTGGGACACATTTTGCCATTGATATGACTAGGAAAAAGTGTCCCAATCTCCTCCACTTAAGCTGTTTTATATCATAGATCATTTTATAGCCCTTTCACAAAATGCAAATGTAATGTTTCTTTGTGAATATTTTGAATACTGCATATATCAAAATATCACTCATGGCCTCATTCTGAGAGAATGGTGCTCATTTTACATTTATGAAGTGTTTGAATTGACAATTTACCCAAAGCCCCTGTTTCTATTAAGAGTAAGATAAATATTTATTTTGATTATTTTGTTAGTGACTATTTCTGCTGTATTTTCAGAGCTGCATGCTTTGATTGCATTATAATGAACTAATTAAATGAATTTTCCTTTGGGCACAACATGGCGAGTTAAAAGTGGTTTCTCTACGGTGAAGATGCTTTCAAGTTTGTGTTTGTGGCGTATTTCAGATACGCCAATGCCGTTTGCCTTCTTAAACATGTCCGTTTGGTGCAGTGGAGTGTGGGGACTCCATTAAAGGGATTTCGCTGAATAATTGTTGCGTAAGTAAACAGGCAGCCATGTTTCTGACACGGAGGAATGGCACAAAGACCTCCTTCCTTGTGAATATCTCCCTTCGAGCGGTGTTTGACATTGACTTTAACCCTCCCTCAGCGGTTTACATGCAGGTGGACTGGATTCTTCTGATCTTGTATTTTTGGACATCACTTATTCTGTTCTACTCTAAATTATATATTACTTTATTATTTGAAAAAGTGCTATGCTCCAGGCTCATACTGCAGTTCCAAAAACGCCAGGAATCGGATTGTTAGAAATCCTATCCAGTCTAGCAAAACCTCCCTGGACAATTGTGCATAGTTAATGAGAAACAAGGAAAGGATGAGGAAAAACTATCCTGCTCCAATGTCTGAAGGGCATCGCAGGATGACATAAGCCCGATTCCAAAAGCCCTCGGAGGCCAATGCCATTGACTGTAATGGGAACACGAACCAAGTCTCTCTGTGTCCATTAAGAAGTCGATATTTAGGGAGAACATTGTTTGCGACTAATTAATGGCCCATAGGTTTTTGGATACTAATGAGCTACACGTTTCCGGTTCGCATGGGGATCTGAAGAACGGCTTCACTCTAAAAAACACTGGGTTAAGGGCTGGGTAAATATAGGACAGAACACATGTTGGGTTAATTTTACGCAGCAAATTGGGTTGTTTATTTAACCCAGCATAATGGGTTGATTCATTTTTGCTATAAAACTAGCTTCTTTTTTTTTACTTCATACATGAATTAATGTTTACGGATTAACTTAAATCCTCTAAACTTTTTTAAATACTTCACACAACCACTGGTTTGCATGAAAAATCCTTTATTTTCTATCATATTTTCTAGTATTGTTTTAATACATATTGCCTACATTTAACCCTCTGGAGTCTGAGGCTGATTTGGGGCCTGGAGAAGTTTTGACATGTTCTGACATTTGTGCTGTTTTCAGTTGTTCATAAACATATAAATGACAAAAGTGTCATTACACTGTATTCAGCACAAACTAGGCTACAATAATATGTGAGGAACATGTATGTACATGTTTGTGTTTTTGAAGGAATAACATTTATGCGTGGTTATTGAAAAAACAAAAAAACTTAAGTCACTGAAATAAGGCCAAAAAAGTATAGTAAATCTGTGTTCACAAGACTTTTGGGTATTGGAGGTTGTAGACTAGAATTTTTGCTTCAGAATTATGTAAAAATTATGCTGCCTACTCCTTCATATAAAACAATATATTGATTTAGTTTTTGTAAGACACTTTTTGCCAAGGAACACAGTATGCGAGGAGGCGTGAATCACCACTGAAAATGGGCCATTCTCACCTGAGAAGACAAAAGAATTGGATAGTAATGAGCTGAAATGACTTGCATATTAATGAGGCATTTCAGTCAGGTAGGCTGTGAAAAAAAACCTTCTGTGATGTCTCAAGCTCATTATGATATATGAAACATATAGAAAAATATTATTACAATATAAAGTAATGGTTTTATATTATACTTTAAAATATAATGTATTTCTGTGATGCAAAGAGTCTGAATATAGGCTTTTAGTTTAAAAGCATGCACATTTGGAGAAATATTGGATTCTCATATGCTTATGTCAATTTTCTATACAGAGGAGTTATTTTTATTTAATATTCACTGTCATTACTATGAGCGCTGGTGTTTTCAATTTATCCTTGAAGTCGGAGGGCGCTCTATGCATTTTTAGTCCACAAATTCATCTAAAAGAAGAAGAGGCTATTCCATGAATGGAGTTTCCAATTCATACAGCAGCAGGAGGGCGCTAAAGAAACAAAAACTCATCTAAAATTCATCCATAGAAGAAAAGTAAACAGGAAGTAACGGCATGTCTTCTAGAGCTCGCTAACCATGACTTTTACATCCAGATAAACACTTTTCAAGACAATAAAAACACGATTGAGATGATGAATGCATGTATTGCCTCAGAATTAGCGTCTGAATAGCGCTGGCTCCGTGGGCGTGGCCGCATTAGCGGATAATGAGCTGAATCACAGACTTCTGACATGGCTCTCTTTTCATACAGATTACATAAACACAGAAGGTTTGTTTTCGATTTGACTTACATGATTTAAAACCTGACATCTTAACGTTTTTTTAGACATAAGTTTAATTTTTCTGTGATTAGTATTCACTAAGTTACAGTTCATTTTCTGAGAATTATCAGATTGGATTTCGTTCAGAGGGAGAGGAGAGATCACGCATCATGTTAGTTTTCTTTATTTTACAAAAAGCACAACATTTTGTTTTTACTTTGAGTGTATATAAATAAAAGAAGACATTCTATAGTTTCAATTGATATATTACTTATGTCTCTATGACAAAAAATGACGGAGTATTTGAAGTCTGTTTTGCTGCAATGTGAAAAAAAAAACTGCAAAACGCGCCGGCGCGTTTTTAGACCTCAGAGTGTTAAGGTCGTTTAACAAATATTAGAAGTAAAAATTAAACATTTAGAAGTAATTCAAGTGTAATCAACCAGTCTCCGTTGTCCTGTTTCCACCATTTTATGCAAGGAATCAGGCATTTCCATCACGTGAAAAGACAGACGTGACACTCGTTTAGGGGACTCACATCGCCCCCTGTATGTTGCTTTGCATAAAATGAAACTATATACAGAACAATAATGAATTTTAAATAAAATAAAACATACACAAACCTGTATTTTACCAAAGACGTGCACCAATTTGACGGAGCTGCACTGCTCTCTCCTGAAGAGGGCGCAAAAAGCCCAAGATAAATAACTCATCCCCTGGGTTATTACGTCTGACCCAGGATCTGGGTAACACATAAACTACCCAAACACTGGGTTGTTACGTCTGGGTAACACAAAAACTACCCAAACGCTGGGTTGTTACGACTGACCCAGGAGCTGGGTAACACAAAAACTACCCAAACGCTGGGTTGTTACGACTGACCCAGGAGCTGGGTAACACAAAAACTACCCAAACGCTGGGTTGTTACATCTGACCCAGGATCTGGGTAACACATAAACTACCCAAACACTGTGTTGTTACGTCTGGGTAACACAAAAACTACCTAAACGCTGGGTTGTTACGTCTGACCCAGGAGCTGGGTAACACAAAAACTACCTAAACGCTGGGTTGTTACATCTGACCCAGGATCTGGGTAACACATAAACTACCCAAACACTGGGTTGTTACGTCTGACCCAGGAGCTGGGTATCACAAAAACTACCCAAACGCTGGGTTGTTACATCTGACCCAGGATCTGGGTAACACATAAACTACCCAAACACTGTGTTGTTACGTCTGGGTAACACAAAAACTACCTAAACGCTGGGTTGTTACATCTGACCCAGGATCTGGGTAACACATAAACTACCCAAACACTGTGTTGTTACGTCTGGGTAACACAAAAACTACCTAAACGCTGGGTTGTTACGACTGACCCAGGAGCTGGGTAACACAAAAACTACCCAAACACTGGTTTTTTATGTCTGACCCAGGAGCTGGGTAACACATAAACTACCTAAACGCTGGGTTGTTACGACTGACCCAGGATCTGGGTAACACAAAAACTACCTAAACGCTGGGTTGTTACGACTGACCCAGGAGCTGGGTAACACAAAAACTACCCAAACACTGGTTTTTTATGTCTGACCCAGGATCTGGGTAACACATAAACTACCCAAACACTGGGTTGTTACGTCTGGGTAACACAAAAACTACCTAAACGCTGGGTTGTTACGACTGAACCAGGAGCTGGGTAACACAAAAACTACCCAAACACTGGGTTTTTATGTCTGACCCAGGAGCTGGGTAACACAAAAACTACCCAAACACTGGGTTGTTACGTCTGACCCAGGAGCTGGGTAACACAAAAACTACCCAAACACCGGGTTGTTACATCTGACCCAGGAGCTGGGTAACACAAAAACTACCCAAACACCGGGTTGTTACGTCTGACCCAGGAGCTGGGTAACACAAAAACTACCCAAACACCGGGTTGTTACATCTGACCCAGGAGCTGGGTAACACAAAAACTACCCAAACACCGGGTTGTTACATCTGGATAACACAAACTACCCAAACGCTGGGTTGTTACAACTGACCCAGGATCTGGGTAACACCAAAGCTACCTCTGGGGGTTGTTACAACTGACCCAGGATCTGGGTAACACACCAAAACTACCCAAATGCTGGGTTGTTACGACTGACCCAGGATTAGGGTAACATAAAAACTACCCAAACGCTGGGTTGTTACGTCTGACCCAGGAGCTGGGTAACATAAAAACTACCCAAACACGGGGTTGTTACGTCTGACCCAGGAGCTGGGTAACACCAAAACTACCCAAACATCAGAAAACATCCCAAATAAAATAACCCAAAAGGCTCAACCCAGGACTTGTGTAGAAAAAATAACCCAAGATTTTTTTAGAGTGTTACTTAAGTAGTTTCAGCTATTCTGCGTGGCAAAAAAAATTCCCTCACACTCCTTTCTTCTCCTTATCCACCTATTTTTCACTGTCGATACACTTGTTTTAATTAAGTGTGTGAATTCCCACTTGTTCCAGTGTTCTCTTGGCCCTTGCGAGGAGGAGGAGAAGAGAGCGATAAAGAGCAAGTGCCTGAATCAAGTACAGTAAAATCACTGACATCTTCACCACAAGTGGCTGAATATGAATAAGAGGCGACTGTGAAAGTCAAGAGGCGGATAAAAACCACGCAGTCCGATCCAGAGAACCCTTGACAGTACTTAGACAGGAGACGATCCTGTCATCCTCTTTAACGGCAGAAGGCCGTGTGGATTTGGAAGCTGAAGTAGACCGGCTGTCTATTTGAATATGCAGAACCTTTGTTGATGTGCATAATCCATTCTTGTGCATTTTTGTTGTCATGTAGGCTCTTTCTGCAGGATATCCATATGCAATTCTCTATCCTTTTTGTAGGCAAACAAAGGCCTTGTTTGTTCTCTTATAATTGCTGTTTAAAAAAACGTAGTGCGTCAAAGCGTGAGTTCACTTTTTCCATGTCTGTCCACTCACTCTCTATGTGTCCTCTGAGCTTTGTTTATGAATGGGGGGCCTAATGCTTTTATTTGTATGAAAATATTTTCAATGCTCAAAAAATTCAGTGTAAGTGAGAATGTTATTGCGATCATCATTACTCTAACCGCTTCCCTCATTGCCTAACGGCCGGGTCTCACGGGTGCTACTAAAGTTACAGTCATCATGGTTGTTCTCGAAATGCATTTGGAAACACAAAGGCAGCATTGTGCGCTGAGCGGCTACTATACTATGACCTAGTGCCACCGTGTATCGTAATTCCCTCAGGATGCCAGTTTTAGTTGGAGAAAATGACATCTAACGCAGTCACGTGTTAGTGAAGGTAAAGGTCGAGCCAAACGGCGTGTCATCAGAAACTTGTGGGCCGTCAGCATTGCATGCTGTTTGTTGGCCTTCCCCCGTGCTGAGGATATTTTTTCGTGATAATTGCTGCGAAAGGCGTGCTGAGGTTGCAGCTCTCTTCTCCTGACGTCACGTGGCGCTCTGGCTGTGTAAAAGATGTATTACAGTATGCACTCGTCATTGTCTGCGACGAAATGCGCCGTATCCAGCTGTGCGGGTAGGTGAGCGAGCAAAGTCACGGCAATGACAGCCTCTGTTCGTTGCAGAAAAGAGGAAAAGCGAACGGGGAGTGGAGTGCGTGCAATTAATCACACACTGTCACCCTGTAAACTACAGGGGAAGCATCAAAGTGCAGCACTGGCTTCTATTATCAGTCCATTAGTGAGATACTTCAAGCATTGCATTGCAGAAGTGACCGACCTGTCTGTCAACAGAACTCTTTAACAGACCGGCTCGGCCACACCGTGGTCATGTGTGCTTTTGAATATGGAGTGATGTTACGCTTCTCCTTTAATGTAATGAGTGGCGTTGTGAAATCCAAACCCAAACGCTCAAAGCCTCTTTGTTTTCCACTTACTGCTCGGAGAATCCTCAGTGTCCAATTATAGCTGAAGATCAGAGAAATGTAATTTACAGTCCCTGCTCCTCATGGAGAGGGTAATTGTGATCAGGAAATGGAGAGAGAGAGAGATGAGAGTCAAGGGGTTTCACTCAGGGCAAATATGGAGAGGAGAGTGACGCCTCTTTTTACAGTTTGAAGGATGGAGTTCGGTCTTCTGGGAGCGGACGACGCCCGGACGTAAATGTGCACGACCGCATACTGGCCCCGCTGGTGTACGGCGCCGGCGTCCAACCGCGCAAAACGCTCAGACGTAACATTTTGGTTCATTTATGAAGGTCACCAAACTGAACCGTACTTTCCGAAACTTCGAAAACAAATAATTATGGCAAGTAAAGGCCCAATCACACCAAGGACGATAACTGTAAGGATAAAGACAAATTGTTTTAAATATAAAAGCATCCACAGCACAACTATAACGATAACGACAATATCGCTGGAATCACCTTTCCAGAAAACTTTCACAGCCAATCAAAATCCATCCATAAAGAGCTGAAGGGCTGTTTAACGATTAATCGCATCTAGAATAAAAGTCTATGCATGTATTTAAGAAAAATGTAAAATATAAAAAACAATAAATATTTAAATTATACACATGTAAATATTTCTTAAATGTATGTGTTTTATAAATACAAAATAAATATGCATAGTACATGCACATATGTTCTGTAAAAACAAACTTTTATTTTGGATGCGATTTAATCATTAAAGCGACAGACGATGTAGCAGCACGATTACAATAAACTGAATGATATCGTCCGCAGGTGTGGAGGCTAATATAGTTATCGTAACACCTTGATTTTAAATGAAGTTTTGAAGTTGAAAGACTGAAATAGTATTTTCTTGTAATACATACTCTAGTTTTATGTACAACATCAAAATCGGCATCACTTTACAATAAGGTCCCTTTAGTTAACTAACACAATGAGCAGTACATTTGTTACAGTATTTATTAATGTTTTGAATAAAAAAAACAACTTTACATTATTAATTTATGTCAGCTCAGGTCTATTAAATAATATTAACATTCTCTCTAAAAGTTGGGTTGAAAATGGTCAAACCCGGCGGTTGGGTTAAATGTTTGCTCGGTGGTTTTATTTAATGCAACTATTGTTTAAAAATGACTATATGCCTGGCTTAAAATGAACACAAAATAGGTTGGAAATGAAAAATCAGACGCATAATTACTAGAGGAAACAAAAATAATCAATAAGCAATTTAATAAATGTTTGTTGTTTAATTAATATTTTATTAAACATATTAATAAATGTTAATTTCCAACATATTTTGGGGTTAATTTTAAGCAAACAATACTTAGTAATAGTAATTTTTAAACAATAGTTGAGTTAAATAAAACTACCCAAACATTTAACCCAATCGCTGCATTAAAACAACCCAATTTGTTGGGTTAAAACAACCCATTCACTGGGTTTGTCCATTTTCAACCGACTTGGGTTGTTTTTAACCCTGCTTTTTATCAGTAAATTCTGAAATTAACATTAGGTAAAATTAATAAATGCTTTAGAAGTATTGTTCATAGTTAACTGATGTTACCATGTTTTTTTTTTTTGCAGTGTAGTTGCGCAGTGAAGCTTAATGCTTTGTGTTGTGGGGTTTGTTCATGTCACAGTGGTAGTGATGCATAAAATAAGTCAAATCATATGCATATTCCTTGTAGTATATTTGAAAAGTCATTATTTTATTTGCTCTCTCTAGTGATGCAGAAAATGCACTCTTCACCTCTGACCTTCTTAAATGAAGCAGAATGTTGCATCGTTTGTCTTGTAACAACACAATAATCCTGCATTTTAGATGGTTGTTCTTGCATATTTTTCTTGTCATTGTGTCTTAATGGCAGAACACCGTTTTTCGCTTATTGCATGCATGGGCCGCGGCTATAAAAAGCACACAGTCCCACCAGAAACACTTTGCTTTTAGCTCCGCTGTCGTGTGGTGGCTCTCCCTGTTGGCAAAAAGTGGTGTCCAATCAAACAAGATGCCTGCTGGGATATTCTCACAACGTGCACGAGTGAGTTTACTAGCAAGTTCTTAGTACAGAAGAAAAAATCATATTACTAACCCTTAAATGCTCAGCCATATGCTTCCTGAGTATAGAGGTGACTGCGTGTTGAATCCGTATGTCAGTCAAAGACTGAGAAATGCATGCAGTCCGAGTTCCACAAAGCCTCTAAAATTACATTTGCCAAATTATTAGTGTTCTTGCTAATGCATAACGCTTGTCCGCCGGCCAAACTGACCATCATGGGATGGACTTTTGTTGTGCATACTGATGTAGAAGTCTTGTGTAATGAAAGGGCAATGCACCGCTGTTCACCTTAGAGGGAGGCCGGGACAAGCAATCACCGCCCTGCTGGAATCATGGGAACATGAGACCCACGCGTTTCCATTTCCTATCTTCACTTTATCAGCCTCCTGGCTCTGTTATTCTTTAGCTCTGCAGACAGCAGATGAAAGCATAGCACAGATAAATGTTTGTGCTTTCCTGTTTTTATGAGGCTTAAACAAGAACATACATTTACTTGGTACTTTGAGGTTTTCGCCGGATTCTGCTTTCCATTAAAGGCCCCATGCAGCCAGAGAGATGATAAGAGGTCAGTGTAAGTCCTACTGTTGACTTGGCAGTAAAGTCGGAGCTCAAAGGGAGACTAGAGGGTCTGGTGCATGATGGGTCATTAGAGAAACACTGCCTCAGGCCATGCTCCCCATTTAAGCTTGATTTTACTTGAGTCGTGCTAATGCACAGACCCACAGTTGTTTTTTATTAGCATGGACAGGTGCTTTGTGGGCAGTAGAGAAGATCTTGGTTAGTCAACATTAAATGTTGTTCACAACAGTTTATTTCTGCACTATATATATATATATAAAAGAGCAACAACTTAAAAAAGGCAAACTACTGCAGTCAATTTGCGACGCTAATAGAGTCTCATGAATGCACAGTCGAGCAAGGTCATTAGATTTCAGTTTGTTTCTTCAACAAACACTACCGTAAACCCCCAGAACACTTGGGATATGTGATGCGTGTTGCATGGGATCATACTGTGGTACTTTTGCGTCTTTATTTCAAAGCTTGAGCGGGACATTTCTAACCCTGTGTTGTGTTGAAAACCCTATAACTCTTGTGATGTTTCCGGCCTATAATTCTCTCGTTATGCTACCTTATTACCAAATATTGGATCTGGGAATCTTTTGGGAATCGCTTGTTTTCTTTCAATTAGGACAGGATTTGCATTTCTTTTTGGAACTGATTGATTGTAGGCCTTATTTCTTTGAGCTTATGCAGGTTTTTGAGTAAAAAAAAGCATTATTTGCAGATAATTTTGTCAATTTTACATTTAAATATGAAAGAAAATTGCACAGTAGTGTGCTTTAATGTTTAACCAGGACATTTGTTTTGAAATACTTTTATTTTGTACAAAATGGCACAAAGTCACACTTGACCGGCCTACAAAAAAAAAAAAAAAATGCTATTTTATCACCAAATATCGAATTCAATAAATAATTGTGCCATATTGTACAAAATAAAAAAAACTAATTTGCTGGTTAAATATTAAAGCACATTAGAGTGATAAACGGTGCAATTTTTCATATTTTATATAATATGGACCAAATTATCCACAAATAATGTTTTTTTTTTTTTCACATGTAAACTCAGATAAATAAGGCCTACGATCGGTCATTTCCAAAAAGAAATATAAAACCTGTCCTGATTAAAAGAAAACAAGTTGACAAAAAGATTGAATCCAATATTTGGGGATGATGTAGCATAATTAGAGATTTATAAGCTGTCTTTGTAATATTATTCATAATATTTCAGCTTGAAAATGTGTTTAATTCAGCATATTATTTAACATTAAATATGAATGAAAATTGCACAATAGTGTGCTTTAATGTTTAACCAAAATTTTGTACAAAATGGCACAAAGTCACACTTATCAAAAATGACCGGCCTACAACAACAACAACAACAACAACAAAAAAAAGGTTATAAATAATTTGTTATGCTATGTTATCACCAAATACTGAATTCAATAAAAAATTGTGCCCTATTGTACAAAAAAAACTTTCTGGTTAAATATTAAAGCAAACTATTGTGATAAACAGTGCCATTTTCTTTCATATTTAATATAAAATTGACAAACTTATCTGCAAATAAGTCTTTTTTTCACTGAAAAACTGAGGTGCATAAGCTCAGATAAATAAGGCCTACGATTGATCAATTCCAAAAATAAATACAAAACCTGTCCTAATTTAAAGAAAACAAGTTGATAAAAAGAATTAATCTGATATTTGGTGATAAAAAAGCATAAGAAGAGATTTATAAGCTTTTTTGTAGGCCGGTCATTTTTGACAGTGAAAACCACAAGTGTGCCATTTTGTACAAAATAAAAGCATTTTAAAAGAAAAACTGAGGTACGTAAGCTCAGATAAATAAGGCCTACGATCGATCAATTCCAAAAAGAAATACAAAACCTGTCCTGATTAAAAGAAAACAAGTTGACAAAAAGATTGAATCCAATATTTAGTGAGAGATTTACAAGCTATTTTTTGTAATATTATTCATAATATTTCAGCTTGAAAATGTCATGCTCAATTCAATGTTTAATTCAGCATAAATAAAACCAGTCAAATGTAAAGCAATGATCATTTTAAATAATAGTTACCACAATAACATGGTCACTGTAAAATGGGTTGTTCAGATGGAAAGTTGGGACAACATTTGTTCATCTTTTGTTACCAGCATATTTAGAGTATTCTTGTTCAGAACTTTTGATTGTTCAAGCTACTTTTTCACATTTGTTAGAACTTTATATTTCTTAAGAAAGTAGATGAGAAGAAGGGTCTGAAAGCCCATTCGCTCTACAGAGGGAATCCTGCAGGTTATCATTCTCCATTTGGGGATTTTAGACTGATCCCTGCGTCGGATCGCGCAGCCTATCAGCTCGCCGTCAGACATTGATGAAGCGTTCTCCTCCTGACACCTCCTCAACCCGGCCCCAACATGTTTTGTCAGAGAGAATAACTAAACCCAAGGCCCGGAGAGCACAAGCCCTGTCAGATAAAGACGCATGAATACCACGCATTCATCTCTCCAGAATCAATCTTCTGGATAATTCCCCCCATATTTCTTCTTTTAAGTTATCTACAAAACTGCCAAGTGGAGTTTTAAACTGTGCGGGAATGCTTCGTGTCACAATGTCAATGTTTAATGTTGTTTTCGGCCGGTTAAATGAGCTGCTAAATTAGAGCCACATATTGTGTGATCCGTTCGAGGCGTTTGAGTATCTAGTGCAGAACAAAGTAATGAGAATCTATCTGCGTTGTGCTACTTTTATGATTCACGATCTTGTTGTGGTTTCTCATGTTGCAGCGTTTCAACTCTCTCTTTCATGTTCTGGTGTGGTTCTCTTAATCTTGGTGTGTGTTTGTCTGTGTTTTCCATGTATAAGCAGTTGCTCTGTTTGGACCATTAGTTTATCTGCGTGTGATATCACTTGGTAAACCCAAACTCAGCACTTTCATGTTCAGTCACATCTCCAGGCCGTTTCCCAAGGGTCCTGTGAGCCGCGAGTGCTTAACTGGGCCATGCTCGCTGGGGCTAATTTCACAGGAGCCCGATTGAGAATCGTACAGTAGTAAGTCTCCTTAATGAAGGCTTTCTGCATGACCTGCCGCGTTCGTACCCGCGGGGAAAAGCTTATCACAACCATACCACGAGAATGGAGGGCGTTGGGATGAACTGCCAAAGACGAGAAGGTGTCCATCGTTGATCACGGGGCCCTCAATGAGGACCAAGCGACCCCAAAATTGCATTTAACTGCGTTCAAATCATAAAAATCACCCGGGAAGCAAAAACGCGTTCTGTCGGAATCCTCTGATTAAATCTTGACCGTTTAAAAAGCCCATTAAAATAGAACTACTGGAATCAGGGCGAAAATTCCGTCTCCTGTGGGCACTTCGAAAATTCCACACTAAACTACAACAACAACAGTTTACCGGCCCAAACGAGGCCCTCCAAACATAGACAGGGGAGGAGATAAATAATATATCCTCTTCTAAAGTGATAGAAACCGTAATGGAAGTGGTGAACGGCTGGATAAAGTGGAGAGTCAGCATTGCACTGGGACGAGAAAAAGTGACTTTGTGTTTATTGACAACAGGCCGACTGAAAGCAGCCATTTTTGACTTCATGCACAAAAGCTTCTGTGACTTTTCAGTGTTGGTTAGGGATGGGCTGCACGACGGCGTGTTTACAGTGTGTCAGCCAGCAGAGACTCATCCGCAGTTGCACAACGTGGAGCATTAATATAGATTTAAATTGATGTCTGGTCATAGTTTTATGGCTGTTTTATTATGGTTTCTAATGTGACTTCTAATGTGAATTTTATAATATTATTTTTTACTGTTTTGGGTATTTAGTGTTATTTTTTTTTAAGTCTTCATTATATGAAGCTGTTTTAGCAATATTTTATATTTCATATTTTTAATATTTAATAAAAAACTGAAAAAATTACAAATTACGGGAGCAGTATCCTTAAAGAGTGTGTGTGCGTATGTAGGAGTGTGTGTATATATATATATATATATATATATATATATATATATATATATATATATATATATATATATATATATATATATATACTATTTGTATATTTATAATTTAATTATTTAATTCACTTATACGCATATATAAATAAATAATCTAGATATAATTATTATTTATTTGTGTATTTATAATTTTATTTCTATATTATTCATTTTTATGTATTTATGTTATGCATTTTTATATATTATACATTTATATATGTCTAATTTTATTTTTATATATTTTTTCATTTTTTATATATATATATATATATATATATATAATATATATATATATATAATATAATATAATATAATATATATATTTATATATATATATATTAAATCTAATTTATTTATATATTTATAATTTATTTAATTTATTTATATGTATATATAAATAATCTATTTATGTATATTATTTATGTATTTATAATTTTATTTATTTTTGTTTATAATTTCATTATATATAAATTGGATTTCAATTTTATACATACTACTATTTATACATACTATATATATATATATATATATATATATATATATATATATATATATATATATATATATATATATATATATATATAAATAACAAATAAATAAATATATATATATTGGTTTTCACTTATTTTATATATCCATTTCCTTATTTTATGTCTGTAGGAATAACCTTTGGTTTGTGACCAGGGCTTTACATGAAATAATAAAAAAAGTACTTTTTCTTGCTGTAAAATATTTTATTCACTGGAAATATCTAGAGAGATGAAACTATTTTTTAATATATGACCCATTTTTCCAGTGGAATTCCAGTGTCAGTAACTATACCGTGAAGTACTGTTACCGATGATATAGAATTACTCATTGCATGTTTCGGTCCCACCGCCCACCCGTAGTGTCGCTGCCATAGTTTGTTAATGTGTATGTGCCTGTGCATTCATTATTAACTTGTGACATTTTTAGCTCCATCTGTCTGCAGGATGCAGTTGGCGGCTTCTCTCTGTCAGTCAGGGGTCATAAACTCTGTGCAATAATGAGCGCTGGCTGATTCTCCGTGCATTAAGCGTCTCTAACACACTCTCGTGGAAAGGCAGGGATTCGCCCGTGACACGGGAAATGTATCGATTCCTGGCCGAGGGGCGCCGGGCGACCCTGCCAGTTTCTGGCTGGCGCTGGACCAGTGAGTTGTTTAAAGGGAACAGCGGTGCGCTCATTCACGAGTCTGAAGTGCCGAACGCCGCCGTTGCCGTTTCAGGGAGTTGTCAGATTTGAATTACAGCCCCTTGAATGCTTTCCTTCAGTAGCTGCTCACATAAATTCTACCCGCTGCACAGTCGCATTTGTGAGGAAAACGTGTCAGTAAATCTCGACATGGTTGTTCTTTCAATAAAGCTGCAAAAGTTCTGCACTTTACTGGTTACATTTTTGTGCTTTATCGTTGTTGTTGTGAGGGAAATGTTTTATTGTACCGCCGTGTTCCAGCGCTGAGCTTCTGCGCCAACAAAAGCAATGATTAGGGCCAGAAAGGAAAAGGAGTAAACAGGAGGATGGATGAGGGAGCCTAGGATAGCAAAACTCTCCGATTTCTTCCTAAACCCAGCAAGGCATTTTCAGATGCATTAACCGCCGCTATTCTTGACTGGTTTTCTTGCTATTTGTATATGGTAATCAAAACCTCAAAGCTCAAGCGCTTGCACATATACATGTTTCCTTTTTCATCCCCTTTCCTTGTCATGTGCAAATGATTTTGTGTGGAAATCTGATCTCTTTTGTGTGCTGCATTTAGGAGGAACGCAAGAAATAGAAGAGACAGGCCGCGTCTGGTTTCAGCCGATTTCTCATTCTGGCAGTTGTTTCCACACTGGTTGAAATTTAGCGACGTAGGCACATGAAATATGGCCATGAATATTTACTTTTTTAGCACTGGACTTGCGTTTTCTCTCGTTTGTTTTCAGTAGTGCCTGACAGGGCACAGGATAGCATTTCTGCAATCTCTCAAGAGTGCAAACAGCCTGTGAAATAGAAATGAGTGACATTTGAGAGCCAGTCTGAGACACGACATCGCAGAAAGGGTCAACATTAGACAAAAACGAGACAGCGTTTCTCGGAGAAAGACCACCGTCATTTCATCTCCAGTGCTTCTGAGGCACTCTGTCCTCGAGTCTCTTTACCTTCCTTTCATCTTTCTTCAGGTTCTTGGAGATGTGCATTGACGTACTGCGAGTCTGTGACTGATAGTTTGTGATGGAGCGTTTTAAAAGTGTATTTCAGATTAGTCACAGTCGCTCTTTGTCCCGGTGGTCTCGGGGTTACAGAAAAGTCCCTTGTGTTGTGTAATCTGCAAATGATAAAAAGCATTTTCCCTCCAGCCGCAGTAACTTTATATCATTGAGCTGGCGTGGCGTCCCATGCCTGGATTTTTCCCCCATATTGTTGCGATTATGTGTGCGTGTGGGTTGGAGGTGAAAACAGTAGCCCCATTTTCTTTTCTATTTAGCCAGCTGAATGTGCTGTAAGAGAGGGAAAAAAACGCCGGTTCGAGTTTCTCACCAGATATGGAAGAGATGAAGCAGATAATGATTTGTTAACTAGGGTCTCGCATGGCCTTTCCCAGCCTCCCCAAAGGTGAACATTTCAAACGTTTCACTAGAACAATCCATGTGCATTTGGATCTGAATGGTTTTTCGATGCTCATAAAATAATCGTTTTTATGAGAGAACAAAGTCATCAAGGTTTTTAAGTGTGCTCAAAACAAAGAAATGTAGGCCATATGCAGATTTCAGCCGCATTGTTTCTTTGTACGGCGCGGCGCTTTTTGATCATTTGTTCGTTTTTTTCTCTCAGCTGGTCACAAAATCTAAAACCTGCCCAACTCATCTGTGCATTTCTGTGAAGTTGGTAATTTTCCCTAGCTGTATTATGACTCTCGTATGAGTGTTTGCAAGGCAGCGCTGTTTTTTTAAATTCTTTTTTTGCAGTTATTTCAGTCGAACTATTTAACTTCCCATTTAACTTCTTCTAAGCAACAGTGATGACATCATTGTGATATATTAAAATGATTTCTGAAGGATCATGTGACACTGAAGACTGGAGTAATGATGCTGAAAATTCAGCTTTGCATCACAGAAATAAATTATATTTTAAAGTATATTGAAAGCCAATATTTTATATTGTAATAATATTTCACAATATTACTGTTTTTTCTGTATTTTTTTATCAACTAAATGCAGGCTTGATGAGCATAAGAGACTTCTTTCAAAAGCATTAAAAATAGTAATCTTTACTTACTGAACTCAATGGCTTTTCTATTGCAAATCTATTTATATTGCGTAGAATTATAAAATGATTTTACCCATAATTTAATGCTATAAAATTATAGTTTTTTTTTTATTTTTTATTTTATAGATAATTAGATTGCAATGTTTTCTTTGTCTTCCATAATCAAATCTGTCCCGCCACAGATTCATAATGAACTGGAAATACATTTAAACTTCTCACATAAAACAACGTTTTTTTTTTCTGCCATTGCTTTGGCAAAGTATCTGGTAAACGAACTAAAATCCAAAGCACAATTCTAATTGTTTGGCTTCTTAAAACAGCAGTGTGAATGTAATGTAGACTGAGACACTATATCACAACTAAAAATAAGGTTGAGTCCCCTTAAAAGTTCAGGTACAAGTCAATTCAGCGACTTTTTTAAATTTGTTAAATTCATACGTTGAACAATGTACAAAAATATTATTGCGGAGGGACCAAGGTCCATCCACCACAGTTTTACAAATTCCTGTGAGAAACACTGGATCATATAGTAATATTTGTTATTTTGTGTAATATTTAATATTATTATAGTCTTATTGATATATAATCACAGAATTTTTGGCCAGTTTGTGCTGCCCTACAAGCAAGCACCACAAACATGGAAAAATGGAATTTTAAATTGCAATCACAATTTTTATCAGAAAATCACAATTAGTTTTTTCTTTCCCCATATCATGCAACCTTTTTTTCTTGCATGCATTTTCCTACTGAATTGGCTTTCTTTCTTACATGCATAGTACTATTAATCTCCGCAGGCAGCACTTTTTTATTATTTTACCCATAATTTAATGGTATTCATTTGCTGCCCTGCAAGCACTTCTAGTTTGCTTATTGTCCTGTTTCGCTGTAGATGTTGCACTTTCCCAGACTTCTCTGCTCCGATCAGAATACATTAAGAAGAAGGTTTGGATGTTGCCTCATACATCATTTTGATGGTCATAACCCAAATGGCTTCGCCTACAGTCGTGAGTAGCCCTCGTCAATGGACAGTCTCTTTATTAATTGTATTCGGGCCTTGTTTTGTCCTGTCGAGTCTTTTTTCCCTTCCCCTCACCTCTGAAGATAAATAACTGTTCAGCAGAAGGTTTCAGATGGTAATTGACAGGCGGCACTAAACAAATTCACTTGCCCTCCGCCGGGCCTCAGCCACCCCTCCCATCCTAAGCCCATCTAATCTAACTAATGCCCCCGTTTTTTGTGCTGGAAAGTGAATTAAAAACAGCCAACTCAATACCTGATCCATATCAGGCAGCTAGTTGCATGCACATTAGCCATTCGTCTGCAGCCTCTGTAATTGCGTTACGCCACTTGGAGGCTGTAACTATTAGGAACATACAATCTCCCTGCCGTTGTTAATCGTAGCCTCCGCAGCCCTGAAGGCTCCCAGATTAAGGGCCAATCCGGATGGAGCGATGGAGCGCAGGGTGAAAATCTCCCCTGAAGCCACAGGCGGCCATGGAAAGCATCTTTGTGAGGAGGAGTTCAGTTGTTGGGTTGGTAGATCTTTCCGGGAAGCCGTCCACTAATCAGCATCTTTTTGCTCGCCACCATATTTCATCCCTATTGTGCTCCACGCCCAACAGCGTGGCCTGTTTTTCTCTCTGTCTTTCTCTTTCCTCCCTCCCCTTCGGTTTCTCCAGCCCTTCATGCCTGCTATCTGTCTTCATTCTTACAGCCAAGAATATGCCGGAGACCACACCAGGCTTATAATCTCCTGCTCTCATTTCTCACTGCTGCTTAGAGAAAGACTCTTTCTTTTCTGGGCTTTTTTTTCCCCTGTAAGTTTGAAAATAGCTCTGTGACGTCACTAGATCTCGCCAGCCTCTCTGTAAAGCAGTTAGTAAGCTTAAAGGTGATTCTAGTTTCACCAAAATGACATTCCAAAAATGAGTTTTTCCGAACACTCTTGTCTTCAATTGGTTGGAAACTAAACTAAAATTATAGATAACTGCCAGTGGTTTATTTACAGTGACTCCTGATGCATTTATATTTACACTCTCAGAAGAAAAGGTTCTATATAGAATCGTAAAGGCTTCCGTCAGGCGCTTTATATATAGAGCCTTTTTCCATCATGGGATCATTTTAATTATTTAATTTTGTTTTCATTCATTTTTAATTTTAATTAAATTTTATGAATTAAAAAGCTCGTAACATACTTTATCACTAGAACAAAACAAAAAAATCAAATAGCCTGTTAAACATCAAAGTATCATGCAATCATTTAAGACGTTTCTCCTTTTATAGAACCTTTTTGGCATAAGTAGTTCTTTAAAATCGAGTCAAGATCCCTAGAGTTATATGCTATATAGAACCCCACTGAATTATAAGACACTTTTACATTCATGCATTTAGCAGATGCAGACAGGTACAAAAGCAGTTCGTCAAAAAGCCAACGTTATTCAACAATAGCTTTTTATCCAAAAGCAATTTGCCAAAATCAATCATTTACACTGAGTGTTTTAACATACAAACAAAATGACTCTTACACATTGACGTTTTTCATGTTTTCTCTTTGTTTTTGGTGGCTTTGGGCATGTAGACAGAGGAATGCATTTAATGGGGTTAGTGTGTACATACAGCATCGAGCGGGGGGTTGCTGGGATATAATCACTAGATGGTTGCGTCTCACTTTACATGATGCTCGCTATGCATTCTCCCAACAGATGAGAGATTCTCTGTGAGAAACAGCGTTGTGGCAAAGATCCGGTTACGTGTTACAGGCCTTACAGTTTTACAGAGCTTGCCAAGATGGTTGGTAGTTTAGGGACACGTCCAAGAGCTACAGCAACAATCCCTGTGTTTCACTGTTAGTGTCATGCAGTTTTTTCTTATGGAAATGTAACCCTGCCACATTCCCTGTATTTGTTAGGCTGAAAAGTCAGCATTACATGCTATTCACAACCTGTTTTAATTCCTGTAATGGGATGTTTCATTGTTAGCCTCATGCATTTTATCTTTATCTGTTTTGGAGTTTTCAAATGATCATTTTTCAGGCTTTGTGTAACAGGTTAAAACCATAATGAAATGCCGTACTCATTTTTCCCTGTAATGCGATGTGATAATAATATATTAAGCAACAAACGCATGATTTTATCCATCAGGAAATGATTGGATGGCACAAAGCCATAAAATAAGAGGATTTGGTTGTGAGAGACGAATCGGAGCTGGTTTCAGAGGTGTAGCAGCTTGTTATATTTTCATGAAAGATTATAAAGACATATTTTCCTCTTTAGAATAACATGCATTGATGAATCAATCACTACCAGGAATGTTCATTAAGGAAGTAAATGGAGTGTATTTTGAGTTGCTAGGTAATACTGAAAGAGACGTATGGCTCGCTTTGTTGCCGTGTTGGCCGTCATCTGTTCCGGTCTCTTTAATGGAGACCCCTGAGTGAATCCAGAGAGCAGCTCTTTAAAATTTTATAACTCTTAACAGGCTGATTTATAATGATGGGCTGAAGCGTAGTTTCTGCCGCAGCAGAAATTTCTTTGTCGATACGAAGTGCAAAGACAGAGATATCCGAGAACAAAAGAACAGCGCAAAGTAAACCAAACAAGAGTCCCCCGTGACCTCCGTCTCGAACCTCTGACCTCTACAAAGTCACTTAAATCATTATCTCCCCAGCCTCTTTCTTCACAGGTCCCGCAGCTCTACCTGCCAGCTGACGTCCGATGATCAATTACAACAGACAGGGGTATCCGTGTCTGGGAAGCTCCCTGGAGGCGGATTTGTCAGGGATGGGGGGTCATCAGATATGCTTGCGAGGAAGCGTAGGGGTGGTCGGGCAACTCGCGCACAGACAGAAGGTCGTTTTGTCATCGTCCTTGTCTACTTCGCATTACTCACTGGTAGGGCGGGTTAATGATAAACCGATCTGGCCAGAAGAAGCAGTGAGTGAGAGCCGTGCCAACGACCAGAGACAGCCCAGGGTGTCTAGTGCGGTGATTCAGCCAGGCTCTGACAGATAATCCCTTAGCGGGAGAAAAGGGGAGTATCCGTGGGAGAGATCCGCTCAGAACGACATTAATCCTGCTGTTTATTCTGTCGGTGGCCGTGTCCTCTCTGTCAGGTGCGGCGGCCGCGTCCAGGACCCCGTCACCTTCAAAGCCTTGTTTGTTTTCGCTGGAGTGTCTGAAGGATGTTAGTCTCCTGTAATCCTATTCAAAAGTCGCATCCTGAGCCGCCTCCGTTTCCCGGGATCAGGAATCTTGGAGCAGGGTTACGTGGACGACTAATTAAGCCCATTAACGGCAGCGTTAAATCTGGCTCGTCATAACCAGGGCAAACTTGATCTTATACTGTTTGTTCATGTAAATTCAATGTTTATGTTGATTTAAAAACGTTTTATGTGTCATCAGCCTAACTGCGTGTTTTTTCATCAAATATTTTGGCTAATTTATGATTTCAGTGTAAGTTAAGAGTGCTTAATGTGTTAATGCCCTGCAGATTTTCTCCCAAAATTAGCTCAAATAGCTGTTTTAACCCAGTGAATTGGGTTGTTTTAACCCAGCGTATTGGGCTGTTTTAACCCAGCGAATTGGCTGTTTTAACCCAGCGAATTGGGTTGTTTTAGCTCAGCGAATTGGCTGTTTTAACCCAGCGAATCAGGCTGTTTTAACCCAGTCAATTGGGTTATTTTAACCCAGCGAATCGGGCTGTTTTAACCCAGTCAATTGAGTTGTTTTAACCCTGCTATTCGGTTGAATGTTTGCCCAACTGCTGGGCAATTTTATTTAACTCAACTATTGTTTAAAAAATGCTGTATTGCTTGCTTAAAATTAACACAAAGTATGTTGCAAATGAACATTTATTAAGAAGTTTAATGAATAATAATTAAACAATAAACATTTATTAAATTGCTTATTAATAAATGTTCACCTTTTGATTATTATTGTTGCCTCTAGTAATTATGTGTCTGATTTTTAATTTTCAACCTATTTTGGGTTCATTTTAAACCAGCCATATAGTGATTTTTAAACAATAGTTGGGTTAAATGAAGCTACCCAGCAGGTTGGGCAAACATTTAACCCAATCGCTGGGTTTGTCCAAGTTCAACCCAACTTGGGTTGTTTTTAACCCAGCATTTTTGATTCGATTAGATAATTCACTATGCATTAGGAAAGAGATTCCCAAACTGTTTTTCAGCCAAACCCCTTTGAGCTCAAGTCAATATTTCAATAATTTAACAACATATTTGCATGTTAACATTTCTCTGATGTTGGTTAATGGCCAAATGATGTGCTGATAAACAAACAAAATATTTCATCTTTTTAGTAAGTGTCAGATTTTGTTTTTTTAAATGATTTATTTTAATTTTAAGGATTTAATTACTTTATGAACTCTCAAACCCCAGTTTGAGAAACCCATTTTTCATTTATTCACAAACTACTTTTGCTTGAAATCAAATGCTGCAGTTCATCTCGTAGCTGGAAGAAATGGATCAAGAACAGTCACAAGAGCGGTCACTACTGCAGTCTTATCACAAGATAAAAGCGTGTATGTATACTTTCCTTACTTAAACCACCCACCTCAGGTCACACACAGCAGGGTCCTGTAGCCATAGAGTCAGGATATCCTGTCAGAACCCATGGGCCGCCCTCTCTAGCATTGATTTACTGATGAGTGACTCTTGGGTAAACAGTTTCATTCCCCCGTCCTAAGCTCTCTCATCTCTTCTAATGTGATGCAGGTGAGTGCCAGAGAGGAAAACTCCTCCGGCGTGATCTAACCCAGTCTCCAGTCCTGTAATTACATCCCCAAATACATCCTGGGCCTGCTCACAGTGGGGCGACGGCGAGTTTAATCACTTGTCCTTTGATTGTGCCATCTAAAAAACATGCCGGGCAGCGCGTTTGATGCAGAACATGCAATGCTTTTTGTTCTTGTAGCCCGCTGTCATATCTTATTCCAGACATCTGTTCAGTTGTGACCCACCGTCTACTTGCACACTTATGTTTTTGACCAAGGCATGTGAGGGGGTTGTTTTTAATATTGCAAGAGTTTATTTTACAGATTGTCTTTAAATACCCCATTTAATGTGGGTCTTCAGCTTTGAGGCCAACATCTAAACGTTAGTGTAGGGCTGCTCGATTATAGAAAAAAACATAATCACGATTATTGAACATGATTATTGGTGGGCCATATAATCAGAGACTTATTTCACAATATGAGTAATTTTAAATATCAGTGAAATTTCACGTTTATCAACGCTTCAGCAAACAAAAGGTCCTCAAAATAATTACAGAAGACAAATAAACAGTCAGCAATTATCATTAATGACAGACTGCAGCAGGTTTAATAGGCTGCTGTCACTTTAAGAGCTAATGCACGGATCCAATATACTGTTACACACACATTTTCTTTCTCAACTCTACGTTTACTGAAGACATAACCCACTGTGTTTACATGAATACTCTCCAACTTTAAACTTTTGTGTGTACACGTTTAGCCGCATATCTGAAGCCCATTAGCTTATTCACGTTTGGGTCCGAATTGGAGCGCGCACAGAAAGATGCCTGGGAAATAGTGTCTCTTTTGCAGCTTAATGCGCATTTAATAACAGTGTTTAATATCAAACACGGACAGGAGTTACATTGGTGCCTTGACCCGGATGTGTAATGGACGTAGGCGGTAAGAGCTGTGCATGTAAACATCACTCCCCTGATCTCAAGAGGCGACTGATGCTGAGGCTGTGGTCTTTAGCCTCCTTGTTAGAGCGCCCGACTCCCATGCCGGCGGATCCAGGTTCGAGTCCCACTTAGAGCGGGTGGTTCGAACAGGAGGGGTTACACGTGCCGAACCAAAAGATGTGTTCCGCTACACTAATGACTCATGACTAATGACTCATGACTACACACTAATGCCACCTCCATAGGACTAGCTATTACTTAAGTCCCGCCTTAACTTCCTGATTTAACAGGAAATAAGTCATCACAGGAAAGAATATAGAAAGGGAATCATTGCAGAGCATTTTGCTGAAGAACTCCTAGTTCTCCACAGCAGCTGCTTTTGTCTCTGATAACATAATTGGGACTCAGGTACGAGCCCCCCAAACACAAATTGCTTTTCACAGTATGAGGTACAGCGCAGCCTGCAAATGTGCCACGTTGAGAGGAAAAATAAGAATGTGCAGTGTTTTCACATACTTTCTGTTGCCCCCAGAAGGAAATAAGAGCATAAACAGTCTGCTTCCCAGCATAGACACACATGCATCTTTTAATGACATTCAGCTTTTTTCCTGCTCTTTGTTTTTGTTGTTTTGTATCATTAGTCTGGTTTCCATTACATATGGCACTGCCCACAGTCCACTCCGGAGAGATTCGCATGCTATATGCAACCGCAGAAGATGGCCTGTTTGCCAGCTCCAGCTTAGGATGCTCATGATGTCATTTCCTGACTCCTTTTGTGTGTTGTGCTTGTGCCACAATAGAAGTAAGGAGGGTAAATGTCCGGATACAGATGACCTCCCTGAAGGTCAGCGGACTCTTCTCTTCAGAGTAAACGTGGCAAACAAGAGCGCCGTT
The DNA here is from genome assembly GCF_024489055.1 of Chanodichthys erythropterus. Classification (NCBI taxonomy): domain Eukaryota; kingdom Metazoa; phylum Chordata; class Actinopteri; order Cypriniformes; family Xenocyprididae; genus Chanodichthys; species Chanodichthys erythropterus. The sequence goes on from NC_090230.1 coordinate 30,082,378, forward strand.
GACTGGGCCGAGCCGCATGACGCCCTTCCTCCCCTCTGGCCCATTACCTCTCATCGTGTTTATTCTGCTACTCCAAATATTGTTTCATCACTTTGAAGAAAAACAGCAAACAGCCACGAGGGCGTCTTTAAGGCCGGTGTTTAACGCCGTACGCCGTCCAGCCCAGCAGGGTTTGAGGTGCGCTGAATGCGCCTGAATCAGACCTTTGATGCTGACTGCCCCTGACACAAACAATGTGGCCTTTCACAGCCCTCACCCTGTTGTAATTAACTTGCTGAAAACCTTTTCCACCACTTGTTTTTTTAGGCCGCTTTCCACCACTGCTCAAACGGGCCCAGAGGGACACAGAGAGGATCACAAGCAGGAGAGGGAAAGAGAGAGACAGTTCTAGTGAACTTTTCTTATCTTTTGCCCTTTAAAATTACCACAGAAAAAGACACAGCAGCACAAAGCAGTGACTCTTTCCCAGTGTGCTAATGTTAAACCTCTTGATTCTTTCTGTAAGACTGTTGTGGGTGAAACATCACCGAAAGAGACAAAGAAGAAAAGAGGGAACAAAAAAGAGGCAAGTTGGTGCATCTAGAGTCTTGTCAACTGTCTCTTGAAACTCACTATGTCATAAAATAATTGTGGGAAGACTCACAGTGTATTTATAAACTGCTTCCTGGAAGCAACTGGGAGACAAATGGCGCAACGCTCCAGAGTGCTCTCATAAAAACACAACAGGACTGGGACAGAACCCCTGCCGTCCTCAGAAACTCATAGCAGACACGCTTGCTTACTTAGGCAGCATTTTAAGGTATTTGGCTATTTTTAAAAGCTATGCAGATTAATTAAGATATCTTCTTTTCGCTAGGCTCTTAGTCGGCAATCACAAAATGTAGAGCTCAGTGAAAAAAGAAAACAGACCTCATACACCCGGCGCAATGCAACACCAGATGTGACGCAAGTGTTTTTTGCTAGTTTCGGCCCAACGCAGTTATCTTTTTCACGTCCAGCACCCACATTGTTTAAATAGCAAATGCACTTACGCCCATCTGTTCGCCCATGGGGTTGCTGGTCTGAAAACGAGGTGTGTTCAGGTGCATTGTTGGCGTGTTGCTATTTTGAGGCAACTGAAAACGACTGTGCCATTGACCAACAAAAACCTGGTCTAAAGTCAATGGCGCAGTATTGCGAGTAAACCCTGAATTCAAGAGGCTAGAGATGTTAAAGCGCCCGACTCCTATGCCTGCGGACCCGGGTTCGAGTCCCGCATAGAGCGGGCGGTTCGAACAGGAGGGGTTACACACCTGGCTTTTCAAGGGCATGGGTGGTTTATTGCACGTTACGGCCAAAACACACCCATGACTCATGAAGAGACTAGGTACAACCCTTTTCAAACATGTGCCTAGCACGCCGACCATTTATTCCATTGTTAAAACTAGCAAAAGTGGATTCGGACACGCCCTAAGTGCACCTGTGCCATGCGCTTAGATCGATAAAACAGGGCCGATAGTATTTGTTTGCAACATGCTGGAATCAATCGTAAAAGTACAAAAAGTACAAAAGTATTTGTGTGCTAATGTAGAGCATTTCAAATCAGTCATTTGTGCACAATTCAGTGCAAAGAACAACATTCACAATACAGTTACCATTCACTCTTGTGGGACCAGACGCTTACCGGTTTCTTTTTTCTTGTATTTGTGAAGTTTCTTTGCAATTTGGATGCTGCATTAGAATGCTATGTAGGCATTAGCCACAAGGCAGTTTACTAGGGTTTAGAACAGAGCTCTTTAAAATCTGTCTTGAGTCCTCATCCACTTGATAAATGCTGCCCTGTGTGGGCTTCTGTTTCCAATTCGGACAAGATAAGGTTCATTAAAGTTATTTAAACTCTGCCATGCATGTCCCCAGACCACAGAATAAGCATTATCGATGTGGTTTCTGTGAATGCCCTGTCTGTGTGTGAGTGTGTGTTCATCAATTTGTGCTTCTGACCCTTTGCTTTTCTCTGAAACTCACACACTCCAGTGGTCCGTCAGCTGTAATTAGCACCAAGCATTTACCTATTTGCTCTCCTTGTACAGTAACGTTTACTCTGTCTGACACTGTTTAACTCAGCTGCCTGTGTGATTTAATGTGCGGTGCTTGTATCAGGTCATCATCTTCGGGAACGACATCATTAGTGTGGACAGTGGTTAGACGTCTGGACCCACGAGGATGGATGGTAACTGTATTGTGAATGTTGGGCTTTGCACTGAATTTTTTAAAGTACAAGGTGTTGCATGAGCTAAAGCCAAGTTAATGTGTTTTGACACGTATTTAAGGCTTAATTGGGAATTTCATTTTCTGTCACAATGGGGCGGCACTGATAGCCAATTCACACAGAGTCAATCTGTCTTTCTTTTTGAGAATGGATGTCTGAATCTCAGTATAAGACCAACTGAATCACCCTGACCGAATACACTGAGATTTGCATTGGTTGTGCACTGTTGGGATTTAACTTGATTAGTTTGCACTGGTTAAAGGATTAGTTCACTTCAGAATTGAAATTTCCTGATAATTTACTCATCCCCATGTCATCCAAGATGTTCATGCCTTTCTCTCTTCAGTTGAAAAGAAATTAAGGTTTTGAGGAAAACATTCCAGGATTTTTCTCCATATAGTGGACTTCAACGGCTACCAATGGTTTGAAGGTCCAAATTGCAGCTTCAAAGGGCTCTACAAGATCCCATCCGAGGAATAAGGGTCTTATCTTTCCAACATGATTATGTTATAGATTGCGCATTGCAGAGCAGTGCAACACGAGCATTTGTGGTTAAAAAGTATATCATTTTTTTATTTCTTTTAGAAAATGGCTGATCATTTCACTAGATACGACTCTTATTCCTCATCTGGGATCATGTAGAGCTCTTTGAAGCTGCACTGAAACTGACATTTGGACCTTCAACCCATTGGTAGCTGTTGAAATTCACTATATAGAGAAAAATTCTGGAAGGTTTTCTCAAAAACCATAATTTCTTTTCAACTGAAGAAAGAAAGACATAAACATCTCGTATGACAAATTTTGATTCTGAAGTGAGCTAATCCTTTAACTTCCTTCGGGCCCAATATAGCTCTCTCTGTCTTTACGTTCAGACCCAACATGAATTAGCAGTGCCACAGTACCACGTTGATGGATCACAGTCGATAGCTTTCTAATTCTGCTGTCTTTTCATACGCCAGTTATGAATGAGTCCTAAGTTAAAGGAAGTTGAGGAGTAGACACAGAATAAAGCTCCTCAGAGCTCCGGTTTTCCTGTGGAGAAGGACATTTGAAAGTGCTGGAGGGAGTGTGATGGCTCTGGGAATGCAATGTCCAATCAAGTCCTCCTGCTGAAGAAATTGGCTTCAGGGATGGAGTGGAAGTAACATGTGCTTTAGGTGGGTCAAGGGCGGACGGTGACCCAAAGCATCATTGCTTGGAGTTAGGCATTATTGCTGAAGTTAATCGAAGCTGATAGGTGCACAATACAATGCGTTTGTGGTTTTTCCTGTTGCTGGTATTTGCACAACACCATGCTCTCGCGTTTTCCGTTTCTGTCACAGTTAAACTGCTTTGAGAAAGGGGCTGATGAAGCGTGGTGCTTTGAGGCTGCTAAGCTGCTAAAAGTCAAAAAGAAAAGTACAACTGTGAGTACGCCTTATAACCTCTAATTTCTGCCTCTGATTACACCTTTCACCTCCCTCTTTGAGAGGTTCTGGGAACTTCCCACTCGAAATAGCTGCACTTTTAATAGAAACTGTGATGAACGTAGGGGAGTTTGTAATTTTAGATGTTTTCCCCCTCTTTTCCACGTCGCTAGAAACCTGAGAGGGGACCTGGTGAAAGAGAGAGTGACTGATTAGAAACAGCAAGTGGTTAACCTCCTTCAGTGCCCAATCCAGCTTACTCCCCTCTGGCTGAACCTCTCAGCCTCATCTGCATGCGGAACCTGAGATGGCCGCTCACCTTTTGGAACGCACGCTGTTAAATGATTGAACAGAGCGAGAGGAAATGAGAGCCTACTGTCACCTCCTTACAGTCGCTTCGGACTCCCACTCACTCCTCCCTCAGTCAGTCGTGATTGAATCGGTGTCAGCAATCAACCTATTGTCTGTCGAGTTATTCCTTCATGCTAAATCACACGTCTACCTGCTGTGCTTTCTCTTAGATGGGCCTCACTTGACCGTACGAAGGTCCTCGGTTGATTCATTCCATTGTTCTTCCGTGCCGTGATCTACAGCCTATTGAAAACTCGGAGCAACAATGCAGCTATTCACACGGAGCGTTCAAGGCCACCCAAATCCCATATGGCAGCGGGAGGATGCTGGGAATTTCCTGAATCCTTACCACAAAAATTCGCTCATGTCTTTGGCAGATACTTTTCCAGTGCCGTGTGGTTCTGCTTTCTGTCTTGTGTGGCAGCTCTTCACCAGCTCGTCTCTGATCATAGTAGTTTCGTCAGGTTTGAACCCTCTACAGTGGCCGCGGCCCCTGCGGTGGTGGTCTTATATTCAAGTCCCTGTGAATAAGGAGGTCTGCTTTGATAACCTGACCTGTTTACCCACCAGTGTCTCCGGGGCAGGGCAGCTTTGATCAGCACCAAATTAACTGACCAGTAAAGGAAATATTCAACGTCTGTGATCCCAGCTGGCTTCTCTCTTCTGCTCCAGGATCTGTTTTTTTTTTTGCAGTACTTTTCATCTCTAGTAAATGTTTGCTGTGTTGCATCCCTTTTCAGTTAGTTATAGAAAAGCAAAAAGTTTGCAAAAAGTTTTTCTTCCCCAGATATATGTTTAGAAGCTTGTTTCCGCCACTAAATAAAAGAACAAAAAGGTAATTGCAACTTTTTATCTCAAAATTGTGACTTTTTTTCTCGCAATTGCGAGTTATAAAGTCAGAATTACTTGATTGAGGGTATGTTTACACTACAATGATATGCTTAAAACGAAGTTTTCCACGTACAGACGGCACCATTTTCAAAACGATCCCCATTTACACGAATACATGAAAATGACTAAAAACGCTGTATTCTGCTGGCAGGCCGTTAGATGGCAATGAAACCCTATAGACTGAACATGTAATACGCATGTGCATTATGTCATCCTTTTCACAGATTCGCGTTTTTGTGGTTTACATGGAGACCGTTTTCAAAACCTCGCACTTTGAAATCCGTTTTCAAAAACCGCTGTCATGTAAACTCATAAAAAGTTTTACGTTTTTAGTTGAAAAAGGTGTCGTGTAAACAGCCCCAGAGTCAGAATTGCTTGATATGAAGTCATAATTGTGTTATAAAGTCAGAATTTCTTTATATTAAATCAAAATTGCGAGATATAAAGTCAGAATTACGAAATACAAAGTTGCAATTCTGACTTTATAACTCACAATTCTGACGTCAGTATTTTTTCCCTTACAATTGGATATTATAACACGCAATTGCAAATTTGTCACAATTCTGAGAAAAAAGTCAGAATTGCGTGTTATAAAGTCGGAATTGCGTGTTATAAAGTCAGAATTATGAGAAATAAAGTCAGAATTGCGTGATATAAACTCGCAATTGTGAGAAAAAAAGTCAGAATTGTGAGAAGAGTAGTAATTGCCTTTTTTTGTTTTTATTTCATGGTGGAAACAAGCTTCTATATATATATGTAACCAGAATATGCTAATTATATGGAAATGGAAGCCCCATGCTAATAAGACAAAGTTTTTCATTTCTGGTCACTTTCTTTTGCCAAAGAAAAGGAATAATCGGTTCCCACATAACTCCATAGAAATCATCCTTCATTAAATGCAATTGGATAATGCTTTTATATACCAATTTAACACATGTTTAAAACTATTTTGCAGATTTTCCCCCTTCAGAATCAGCACAGAAAATGCTTAAAGTCAGCAGATTCTGCCTGGTTCAAGTCCATAAGGGACCATAATTTGACCCGTTTGCTACATCTATATTGCTGTGCAGTTAAATGCCCAGTGTGCTTATGTAGACAGTATTTGGAGTTTTTTTCCGTGCCACACTTATTGGAAAAGCTGCTCATGCCGTTGTGTCCAGACCGTACCTTGGTTTCCACCGCAACACTGGGGCAATGTTAAGCCCTATCAGGACCTCTTCAACAACAGTGCCCTGATTAATAGCCTCTCACCGCCATGCCATTCATCATCTTTAAAAGGGAGACAGAGAATAAGACGAGAGAGAAAAAGAGGATAGAGGTAAGAAAAGAGGGTATGAGGGGAAAGTGCTTACTTGAGAGACCTTAAATCATGTCCCCTCTTGCTATCTCTTTTTTTGCCTTTCTTCCTCCCTGCGCTCTCGATATCACACTCTTCCAGCCGTGGTATAATCATTGCAGGTGTGAATGCGGGGGCAGATGCATTGTTGGCCCGTAGGTGAGCTGGCAGAGGTGAAGATCGCATATGTCCTGTTCCCGGTCACAGCGGGGGAAAGTTAACCGCATCAAGGTCAGCTTTCGGGCACGGGTGTATTTGTGAGGTTCAGTTCTCCTGATTTCCTTTTTAATGAATCACGCTCGCACTCTTTCGCAAATTATAGGCAAATCAAGGGGTCAAATCAAGCCATTTTTCACTGGTTATTGCTCATTTCCATAGTCGTTATGTGCCGGCCAGCGGACATCAGCAGTGGGAGACCACGGTGATTATGGCACCTACATCTTTTTAAGGAGTGCAGATAAGAATGAGAAATGAGCTCTCAGGCGCTTTGGACTCCGGCTACCACATAGATAACGCTACAAAATGAAGGCTCCATTACCAGAGCCGTATTTCAGCACAACCAACCGTTATGCTGCCACAGCCCATCTCTTGAATCATGAATGGGGAAGATAGTCCAGAACACAGGCACAAGTGTGTCCATATTGCACTGCATGTCACTGGCAATGGCTTTGGCTCTAGCTTTGGGTTGCCACTGTGAAAATATTGGCCGAACTCTTTCGGCCCAGTGTGCGCTCTGGCGTGCCATCACAAATGTGCCCATCCTGTCCTGTTTTCTTGGCCCGAGGCCGGGTTGGGGCAGCCTGCTAACCTCCGGGGCAGATGGGCCCAATTCATCACACTGGTTGGGTCTGGAGAGGCCCCTTACTCAGGCCTGTTGTTGACTTTATTGTGATAGTTATTAAATAAACCCTGATGATGGGGGAGTGATAAGAATGCTTTCAACCCACACCGCAGGGAGGTGCATTCCAGACGGAAAACCAGCCACTCAGGAAGAGAAGGGGAGAGAGAGATCCCTGTTACCCGTAAGACGGATGACTTGCCCCAGGCCTGGTCTGAATGGTGGAACGCCCCCTGCGGTGTGGCAGCGAAACATCCAGCCTACAGCACACACAGGCTTTCATTTGCTCAGCGGGAGAGGGGTTAGCTGGGGCCAGCGGGGGCAGACTCTTCACTCACAGTATTAAACGACAGCCAACAGTTGGCATGAGAAAATCAGCTCAGTCCTCCCTGCTGCCAAGCAGCGTTGCGGTGGATTCTGTTGCCCTGGGGCCCGCCTGCACCCCAGCTGCTGGAGGAAGGAGCAGGATAGAGCGGAGGCCCCGGGGCCACATGAAAGAGTCCTTCAAAGACTCTTCTCTCAGAACAATAGAGGGCAGGCTGCCCTTTCTTTACGTTCCTTCATGCTTTTTATTGGTCTTTGGAGTTTTTTTTTCCATCAGGCCTGGTGTTTGGAGGCATTTCCTGTCAGCAGTGCCCGCTCTACCGTTGTGTGTGTTTATTTGCAGAGTTTATCTCCTCTTGTGAGTGCCAAGTCCAAAGAAGCAGAGCTGCAGGCGTGTGCTGTGTTGTGAGATGGAGACAGCTGGAGGGTAAATTTGAGATTCCCAGGTGAACCCAAATTTATATGGAAGTGAATTACCCGTGTAGTCATTCATTACCAATACAACAAATGAACGTGAATATGATCTAGCCTCCTCGCTCAGATTTTCGGCTTTGTAATTGTCTTCTCAATTAACGCTGAGGTGGGAATTGAAGGGACAAAGCTGTCTCTCTTCATCAATTCATCTGTGTGATTATTAGATCCTGAAATAAAATCGAAGACAACAGAGGTTGCTCTTTCGATGAGATGAAAGTGTTAGTTCACCCAAAAATGAAAAATCCTTTATCCACCTTCATGTCGTTCCAAACCCGTAAGACTTTCGTTCATCTTGAAGACTCTTTTAATTAAATCTGAGCAATTTCTGTCCCTCCATTGACTGCTACGCTACTACCACTTTGAAGCTTCAAAATGTTCATAAAGAGATCATAAAACAAATTCATATGAACTGTTCAGTTTAGTCAAAATTGGTTGAACCTCATTGGTTCTTGCTGAAGCTCAAACGTGCTGCGTAACACGATAATGAACCTCATTGGTTCTTGAAGAAGCTCAAACGTGCTGTGTAACACCAGAATGAACCTCACTGGTTCTTAAAGAAGCTCAAACGTGCTGCGTAACAGGAGAATGAACCTCATTGGTTCTTGCTGAAGCTTAAACGTGCTGCGTAACACCAGAATGAACCTCATTGGTTCTTGATGAAGCTCAAACGTGCTGCGTAACACCAGAATGAACCTCATTGGTTCTTGAAGAAGCTCAAACGTGCTGCGTAACACGATAATGAACCTCATTGGTTCTTGAAGAAGCTTAAACGTGCTGCGTAACACCAGAATGAACCTCATTGGTTCTTGATGAAGCTCAAACGTGCTGCGTAACACCAGAATGAACCTCATTGGTTCTTACAGAAGCTCAAACGTGCTGCGTAACACCAGAATGAACCTCATTGGTTCTTGAAGAAGCTCAAACGTGCTGCGTAACACCAGAATGAACCTCATTGGTTCTTGATGAAGCTCAAACGTGGTGCGTAACACGAGAATGAACCTCATTGGTTCTTGTTGAAGCTCAAACGTGCTGCGTAACACCAGAATGAACCTCATTGGTTCTTAAAGAAGCTCAAACGTGGTGCGTAACACGAGAATGAACCTCATTGGTTCTTGTTGAAGCTCAAACGTGCTGCGTAACACCAGAATGAACCTCATTGGTTCTTGCGGAAGCTCAAACGTGCTGCGTAACACGATAATGAACCTCATTGGTTCTTGAAGAAGCTCAAACGTGCTGCGTAACACCAGAATGAACCTCATTGGTTCTTGATGAAGCTCAAACGTGCTGCGTAACACGATAATGAACCTCATTGGTTCTTGATGAAGCTCAAACGTGCTGCGTAACACCAGAATGAACCTCATTGGTTCTTGATGAAGCTCAAACGTGCTGCGTAACACCAGAATGAACCTCATTGGTTCTTGCAGAAGCTCAAACGTGCTACGTAACACCAGAATGAACCTCATTGGTTCTTACAGAAGCTCAAACGTGCTGCGTAACACCAGAATGAACTTCATTGGTTCTTGAAGAAGCTCAAACGTGCTGCGTAACACCAGAATGAACCTCATTGGTTCTTGTTGAAGCTCAAACGTGCTGCGTAACACCAGAATGAACCTCATTGGTTCTTAAAGAAGCTCAAACGTGGTGCGTAACACGAGAATGAACCTCATTGGTTCTTGTTGAAGCTCAAACGTGCTGCGTAACACCAGAATGAACCTCATTGGTTCTTGCGGAAGCTCAAACGTGCTGCGTAACACGATAATGAACCTCATTGGTTCTTGAAGAAGCTCAAACGTGCTGCGTAACACGATAATGAACCTCATTGGTTCTTGATGAAGCTCAAACGTGCTGCGTAACACGATAATGAACCTCATTGGTTCTTGATGAAGCTCAAACGTGCTGCGTAAAACACCAGAATGAACCTCATTGGTTCTTGATGAAGCTCAAACGTGCTGCGTAACACGAGAATGAACCTCATTGGTTCTTGGGGAAGCTCAAACGTGCTGCGTAACATGAGAATGAACCTCATTGGTTTTTGCTGAAGCTCAAACGTGCTGCGTAACACCAGAATGAACCTCATTGGTTCTTAAAGAAGCTCAAACGTGGTGCGTAACACGAGAATGAACCTCATTGGTTCTTGTTGAAGCTCAAACGTGCTGCGTAACACCAGAATGAACCTCATTGGTTCTTGCGGAAGCTCAAACGTGCTGCGTAACACGATAATGAACCTCTGTGGTTCTTGAAGAAGCTCAAACGTGCTGCGTAACACGATAATGAACCTCATTGGTTCTTGATGAAGCTCAAACGTGCTGCGTAACACGATAATGAACCTCATTGGTTCTTGATGAAGCTCAAACGTGCTGCGTAACACCAGAATGAACCTCATTGGTTCTTGATGAAGCTCAAACGTGCTGCGTAACACGATAATGAACCTCATTGGTTCTTGAAGAAGCTCAAACGTGCTGCGTAACACCAGAATGAACCTCATTGGTTCTTGAAGAAGCTCAAACGTGCTGCGTAACACCAGAATGAACCTCATTGGTTCTTGATGAAGCTCAAACGTGCTGCGTAACACGATAATGAACCTCATTGGTTCTTGAAGAAGCTCAAACGTGCTGCGTAACACGATAATGAACCTCATTGGTTCTTGAAGAAGCTCAAACGTGCTGCGTAACACGATAATGAACCTCATTGGTTCTTGAAGAAGCTCAAACGTGCTGCATAACATGAGAATGAACCTCATTGGTTTTTGCTGTCCAGTCTTTCTGAATAAAATGTGATTTAATGTGAGATATTCTACCGCACTGTCAGAAGGTTTTTCTCTTGAATGATTGATTTTTGGATTTGGTTCTCGATTGCATGAAAAACCTATCAGTTTGTGGAGAAACTCAACGGGTGTTCCCACAGCCTCTACTCTCCATTATTCTCAGTAATTGCATTATTGCCTCTGATATTATTTTTTATTATGTTTTCCTCCCCTCCATTGCTCCTATGACCATGCATATTGTGTGTGTGGCACTTGTCGATCCAGTGATGATGTGGGAATGTAAATGCGGTGCATTGAGAGGCGTGAATTGCCTTTTGAATCAGAGGGAAATGTAATAGAGAGCACGACTAGACAGAACGACTTCACCCTGCAGCAACCTTTAATCCGTGTACCTGTATGTAACCAAGTGTGGCATTTCAGAGCATAACAGACGAGCTTTTCAGCGCCTGATATTTACTGAAAATGAATTTCCACACATTCTATTTAATCAAATGCCAGAAAATTAATTGAGTTGGATTTTTTTGCTTTCCAACATGGGCGCTTTTCCACTGTAGACTTTTTTTTAGTGTTGTCATCTTTTCCATTGGCTTGTAACTGCATGTTTGGCTGAGAAACAGGGTTTGTTTTCCCTTAAGTCTGGTCAAAAATCAGCAATATTATATTGGACATTGATCCATTGGCCATTGAGAAACCCCGTATCAGTTGACTAGATATGAGTGTTATGAATATTAAACCGCAAAAAGACTATTTATGAATTATGTATGTTCTTCGTGTTTCCTTTCTGAAGCATGCATGACGCTCGCGGTGTTTTCAGCCTCTGAATGCGTGATCTTCATCTCCAGAGCCGCTCTGAGAGTCACTTCATAAGCATTTTACCGTTTTACTTGAGAAAAACTATTGTCGTATCATAAACACAAAGAAACTCAAAGGTCTTCACTACAACCTGTCAAAATAAAAGTTTGGTTTAACTTGAAGAAATTGTGACTTTTTACTTTTGTACAGTAGAATTTAGCTATATCTCAATGTAATAATAATACTAACACTAATAATAATAAATTTTTATTAACAATTTTTCTTTTCAATTTTTTTTGTTTTAATTTTAACAGTAAAGCGCTGTTGTGTAGCACTTTGTTTGACAAAAAAGTTTAATTTCATATGATTTAAAGATAAATTAAATTAATTAATATTTTATGCCTTCATTTGATTGCCAGAAAAGTTAAAATACACAACACAGAATTTCTGAAAAAAAAAAGAAAAAAAAAAAAAGATTTTATAGAAATTATTTAAAAAATAATAATACATGTTGTTGTTTTTATGAATTAAATTAATTGAAATGGAGTCCAGACAACTTAAAACAGAAAACACAGAATTTGATAAAAATAAAAATAAAACATATTTCATAGTGCCCTAAATTTTTTTTTTAAATTATTAAAAAAAAATTCTAGGGAGATTTTTTTGTTATACAATTTAACAACAATTTATTAAAAGTTTAAGTTTCATGATGTCAGTTAATTCATGATGTCATGCTTTTTTTGATTTTTTGATTTTGAATACAACCATTAAAATGGAGTCCAAAAGAAATTAAATAAAAAAAAATAAAAAAAAAGGGAATCCAGAATAATTTAAATGGAAACAATGGAATTTGGAAAAATCTAAAACAGAATTTGGGAAAAAAAAAAAAAAAGTATTTCATAGAAAAAACGTATTTTGTATTTCAATTTATTAAAGGTTTTAGTTTCATGATTTTAATAAATTAGACATGCTTTTTGATTACTAAACTGATTAAAATGGAATCCAAAAAAAAATCATAATTCATTAAATTAAAATGGAATTTCATCAGACCCTACATGTGATGTCAATCTGACCCAGTTCTCTAACCCCTCACACCGTATCTTTCTCATTCACACCCATCAACAGAGCTCTCTAAGCCCACAAACACAGCCAATCAACTCGTTTCTAATACACCGTTTGTGTCTGTTCCTCGAGCAGTCAGTGCTGTTAATTATCCGTCTAACACCTCAGACAAACGGGGCTGGAAGTCCATGGCGGCGTCCCTGAATGAATGTCATCCGCTCACCTCTCACTCCGGCGCTCGCTAACTCACTGTAAATGGATTACCGGCCGCCCGCTCCACAGTTAACCCCTACTCTCTACATCCAGTCATTTTGTCTAGTCAGATGTTTAATGTTTCGTGCGCATTAGATTCCCAACGGTTCTCTTTTCACGGATATTCTCGGCGGTCGTGCCACTCGTGCTCTGAGTGCCGCTTTCTTGAGCTCACGCCTTTAATTTTTCAGTGTTTTGTTCCGTTTGCATAACCTCCCGTTGACCTCGCTGTTGTCAGTCTCATAAGACCGGTAAAATCCGCCCTCTCTGCTCTTCCTCTTTGTGGATTCTTTGTCATGAATGTAATTACTGGGTATGGGTCTAATTTAAAATGCAACAGAGCATAATGGGTCTCACATTGTGGACGAAGCGGTTGTGATTTTAGAGTAAAATTACACACTTTGAAAGGTCATGCAATGTTGTACGACGTCTCTGATCATTTTCCTGCATGTTACTCGCATCAACACTTATTTGCACTTTTTTAGAATGCCTGTTTAAGTTCTTGGTTTTGTCTCATTACTGTATTATGTCTTTTGCAATGAATGTTAATCGAGGTTAACTTGTGATGTCAGTCGTATTCGGCATGCTTAGTAAATCAGCTTCTAATAGCCGTGTTGCCACATGTTTTGATCGCACAGGTCTAAATCCATATGCAATTAGCCGTCTTTCAATCGCAATAAAATGCGAACGCAATCGTGTCTGACAGCTCAGATGAAAGCTCGGTGGCCCTGAGAATGTACGCGTACAAACCTGACGGAAATTAAACTTGTCAAACACGTCCTTCGATTCTCACTAGGAAAGATTACACATTAATGTTGTGAAGGTCCTGAGCATTACCGTCAATTCATCTGCAATTATTTTGCATCATTGCCTTTGTGCCGAGTTTCTGTAGAAAACAGAACGTTTCAACATAATTAGCATGGAGATGAAATACTGTGACTTCAAGGTACTTTTACATACTGCTTTCATCCCTCCATCTGAGGAGAAAATGAGAGTATTTGTTGTGTTGCTAATGGAGGGAAAGAAGAGACTGATTTTATTTCCTGTAAATGACTCATGTGGCGTCCTCCGTGTGGAGGCTCGGATTGAATCCGCAGCTTTCACTGTATCGGCCGAGAAAATATTCCGTCTGACATCCCCCTCCCTTTTCTCTCAGATGGGAGGCCATTTAACCCCGCCACCAGACCTGGTGCAATATTAATGCACTTAAACGCGGATGAGGTGAAAGAGGTCTGTGAAAGACAGGACCCCTGCAGGCAATCCTCCCGCACGCATGTGCCCTTCTGAATCACACAGACACGCATTCAGCGCCGGTGTGGAATAATTACGATTGTTTCATGTTTTTGAAAGAGTCTCCTGCTCACCAAGGCTGCATTAATTTGATGAAAAATGCAGTAAAAATAGTGAAATATTTTTACAATTTAAAATATCTGTTTTCTATCTGAATATATAGTAAAGTGTAATTTATATCCTGTGATCAAAGCTGAATTTTCAGCATCATTACTCCAGTCTTCAGTGTCACATGACCCTTCAGAAATCATTCTGATATGATGATTTGATGCTCAAGAAACATTTATGATTATTATCAATGTTGAAAACAGAATATTTTAATGAAATCTGTGATACATTTTTTAGTTTTATGGATTTTTTGATTAATTGAAAGTTCAAAAGAACCGCATCTATTTGAAATAGAATCTTTTGTAACATTATTAATATCACTTTTGATCAATTTTAATGCGTCCTTGATGAATAAAAGTGTGTTTTTTGTTATACAACATTGATAATAATCATAAATGTTTCTTGAGCATCAAATCATCATATCAGAATGATTTCTGAAGGATCATGTGACACTGAAGACTGGAGTAATGATGCTTAAAATTCAGCTTTGATCACTGGATATAAATTACACTTTACTATATATTCACATAGAAAACAGTTGATTTACATTGTAAAATTATTTTTAAATTTTTTACTATATTTTTTGATCAAATAAATGCAAGAGACCTTTCAAAAGCATGTAAATATTTCCAAAATTTGGGCAGTACTGTAAGTTGTCATTGGTGATTATGTTTCACGTGTGATGATGCGTCAGGCGTCTTCAGATTTGAAACAGAATCTTAAAGCAGATTAAGGGATAAAGGTGTGTTTATTTGAAAGCCGCAACCCCAGAATTCCCCTTCAAATACCTGCCTGTGTGCCAGGAGCTCCTGGAACCTGTGCAGAATTTTGATCTGCGGAAAGGCCATGGACCGCGTGTGAGAGTGAATAATGAATAAGAAGCTGTTTGGAGGGGGGAAGTTGGGGAAAGAGATGGAGGGAATGATAGGAAAAGAAAAAAAAGTTTTAGCAAGAAAGAGCTTGGCGTAACACTTAAACCCGGCAGGATTACGTGAACTCTAAAACGCAGGGCCTCTGGGATGTGCCCTCCCTCTCCTCACACCCCGCCCACCTGGTCAGGTGATGCGCTAAAGCAGCCAGTCAGAACGGAGTTCCTATCCTGACCTGACCTATTTGTTTTAGTGATTCACTCAACTCGTTATAGTACTTCAAAACATTTCACACTGTCCAAAAACAAATTAAATGATTTTCTTCTCTGATTTTAGTTGCCTGTAATAACCCTGCGCTGGAGCTGCTGTGACGGGCCGCCCGCTCCACACCAGCAGGTCACTCTACATTCATGTCAAAGTCAGCCGTGGCCTGGAGGGCGTCGACTGCAGGCGCGCTTTGACATGCAGAGCGCCTCTGGTAGGGCGCTGTTGTCATGGCGCTATATGAAGTCATCAGTACTGCTTGATTCTATCGCTCCATTCGCTGCGCTGCCTGTGAGACCCCGACCCCCCGCCTCACCTCCAGCACGGTCCACTTCCATTAGCACCTTCAGAAGCCTCAGCTGTGATTGAAGTGACAAAGACTGCTAATATTGGGCATTAATATTTCATACGCGCAGAAAAATCCATGCGTCTCTGGGTGTCACGTATACGTTATCATTCAAACTAATGCATCCTTATATAGCGGCAGGCAGGATGTCTTGCTCCATTGAAACTCACAGTTTCGTTCTGCTTTTAGAGTAATGAATCTCTGGTATGAACTTCATCTACAATCAAGTGTTTCAACAAAGACGCAGACACTGGAGTGCTTCCTGTGCTGTGTGTCTTTTCACGCACAGGTTCCCTGCCTGTCCTCCAAGGACAAAGGAATTTTCTGATTCAATACAAGTGTATTGTAAATTTTAAAAAAAATATATTAAAGCAAAAATCATAATGCAATTTCAATGTAATGCAAAAAACTAAGTGAGGGTAGGTCTAACAATTACATTTATAACCAGTTGACTATCCCCCCCCCTCCAAAAAAAACAGACAAAAAAACGTTAATCCACATCCTGCCCAAGTTACTGTAATTTTATTTTATTTATTATTATCCTGCTAGTTACTCTTCTTATATATCATTAAATGTGAAACTTAAGTGTTTTAGCCTAGTTTTTGAAATCTAAATTTTAGCGTTAATATATTCTGGAATATTTTAGTCTAATCTAAGAAAATGTTCATGTATATTTTCGCTTTTTAAACCCAAAAATATACAGAAAAATTTTAATATATATATATATATATATATATATATATATATATATATATATATATATATATATATATATATATATATATATATATATATATGTAAAAATATAAAATATATTTTTGCTTTTTTTTAAGAGCAGTAAGACAGGAATTATTTTCTATGATGTTCAGTATTATGAAACTACAGAGCCCCTAAAGGGACAAAATATGGGATGGGAGGAAAAAATATATTTCAATGCTTTTGCGTTTGGTCGCGGTCCTCAAGAAACATTGCGTTCGCTTGCATAACTTTTGCGTTCTTCTGAGAAATGTTGCATTTGCTTGCCGAAAAACGTTGCGTTCCCTCACAAAACTTTTGCGTTCTCCTGAGAAACGTTGTGTTCGCTTAAAAAAGTTTGCTCGCACAACTTTGTTCTTTGTGCGCAAACGCAAACTCAAAAGCATTGCAAAATCATTTTTCCTCCTATCTCATATTTTTTTCCTTCTCCATGTCCCTTCAGGGGCTCCATATGAAACAAATGCTGTTGATAGAGCTTAACTTGTATTGAATATGGAACATTCCTTTAAAGATACCCAGATTTAAGTCATGGAAAGTCCAAGAAAAGCACAACCGCTGGTTGCTTTTGCATGCATCTCTTGTGGCCGCGTGAGTCCGGGTTTGTAATTCTTTAAATGTCCCATCCGTGAAGTAATTGTACGCTGTCTCTGGTGATTGGTAGCTGGGAGAAAGAGTCCGTCGTCTGCCAGAGAACCAGATCTGTGTGTGCTCACGTTCACCCCGCACCGTATCATTACAGACATCTTGAAGAGCCCTTACCCTGCAGATTAGGGTAAAGTCTTGGGGTGAACCGGGCTGAGATGTCTGTTTATTTTGGCCTGCCGGTTATCTCATGAATCATTTATTTTCAGAGCACAAATGTGAGTTGGTAAGATGCTGTTTGAGCCCTTCATGCTGGCAGGGTTAAGTGGCCGGCCATCTAAAGGGAGAGGAGGAACCATTAGGCAGAGCCGCCCGAGGAAAAGAGCCACCAGCTGCCAGACAGATGACTGTGCCACACGCACAGGTGGGCGCGCTCAATGAGATGTCTGTTAACCCAGACGCCACTAATGTGACTGCGCTTTTCTCTTCTGAGGTTCGAATATCTGCAGAAGACATGCTACACATCTCTCATTGTTTCTGTGTCCAGCTCAAAACAAACAGACTGCAGTTCCATTTGATGCCACTAGTTGTGCGCTTCACTTTTAAGGCAAGTTGGTGGCCATCCTATTTATTTATTATTTATTATGTAAATGCATTTTTAAAATAGAAATACGGCTTTGTCAGCTGGAATGGGGAAAGAACAGAATCTCTAAAACTCTTTGAGTTTGTTGCTTCAATAACATAATTCAAATCGGCAATATAAAGTGACAATACAGTGGTAGCATTATTTTTGCTTTTTCAGCTCAAATCACACTTAAAATTTTTAAAGCTGGTCCATGGTTAATGTGCATCCATATTCCAGTTTTTGTTAACTAAAACGATTAAAATTATTTTTAATTAAATTATTTTTTATTAACTGAAATATACCTAGGGAAAAAAATAAAAATAAATATGTTAATTTCAGGTTATTCAGGTTAAGTTCAGTAATATATATATATATATATATATATATATATATATATATATATATATATATATATATATATATATATATATATATATTAGAAATGACAAACTAAAACTTAAAAACTAAAAATTATGAAAATTAGAGATGTTACCCTGGCAGTTAAATGAAATAAAATATGTTTATGTTGAAATACTAAAACTAAATAAATGTTTAAAAAATATTAAAACTACAAAAAATGACAAGCACTTATAAAAATGACTTAAACCGAATAAACATAAATATAAAAATAAATAAAAATTATATATGTTATATAATAATATATAACATATAAAAAATAAAATTATATATATGTGTATATATATGTATGACATAATATAATATATAAAAATAAAGTTAAATACTGTAATAGTATATAAAAACCAATAAAATAACACTGGAAAAACTGTGTTTTATTGGAAAAGCAGTGGTATTCTTTTAAGTATCCTGTAAATGCCAAATTATTCTGTGATTCTTGTCCAAAAAATACATGTTTTTACCATGGTATTTATTTATTTATTTATTTAGTTATTGTTAGTGAAAAGTAAAATGCTCACATAACAGTTTGCAGGAGTTTTTTAATTTGTTTTTGAGTAAATATTTTTCAGTATCACATCAGAGAACGCTGCGCATGATGCCTCCAGAACGGCTTTTCTTTCTTTAGATGTCAGTAATAATTTTCTGAGAGTTCGTCATGCGTAGGTCGGTACATAAGCCGTGGCGTGAAGTGACACGACGGCGCGTTTGACTGACAGCATGCTGATGAAGCCGACGGCTTTGTGTGCGGTGAGAGAGCGGCAGAGCAGATCATCACGCCGATATCAAAATAAGCATTATGAAAAATACAAGCCGTTTCCTCGCCATGCATCATTAAAAGCATACGCGATGCCTCTGTAATCATATTAATTCCTTAACAGCTTTATTTAATGACATAGAAGGCTGCTATTAGCATATTATGGAAATCCTGGTCGTTACGAATTGCTATAATTTATGAACAAAAGCAGCGGTGAGAGCGGCCAGCTGATCCAATATTGAGAGATGTTCTCGGCAGAGCTGATTATCAATACAGAATTGCAAATGTGCTTCCCAGCAGTCTCGGAAAACCGTCTGGAAAAAAAAGAGAGCGACTGGAAACCTGAGGCTCCGTACAGTTCCTCCGTATGGCAAAACATGGAAGTCTTCAGAAGTCTGCCGGCTACATGAGCCCATGCTGTACTCGTGTCTAAATAACTAATTAGAGTCAGCAGCAATTTCCAGCGGCTGTAAGTGACTGGGATGGTGATCCGCCGCACCAGCAGGCCTCTGCTTTCATGTGCTGCTCTTCTGGAGACATCTCGTCTCTCTTCTCCACTTCCATCTCTGTCTCTGTCTCTCGCTCTTTCGGCCTTTTCATTAGTTCAATCTGTGCCTCGTGCCCCGCTGAGTAAAAAGAGCTTGTTTTGTGTTTCTGCTGAACTAAAGGAAAGGGCAAGAATGTGAAGCCCGAGAGGCTTCAGGAAGGCCAGTGAAGTTTCCAGGCGCAGGTGTCCGTCCTCGTGCTTGTCCTGTTTCTGTATCACTGCTGAAAAGAGCAGCGTCGCTGGTCACCAGCTTATAGTTCATACTGGTTTAGTTAGTAAAAATGATGTTTATCATCATACTGTTTCAAACTTATTGTTTGGTTGTTTATTCATTTGTTCGTTCATTTGTCTGTTCTATTGTTCATTTGCTCTTTCGTTCTGTTGCATGTTCTGCTGTTCATAGTTTGTCAAAATGAGGTTTATTGTCATTTTAACGCTTTACTGGTGGCTATTAGGTACTGTTTCAAACTTATTGTTTGCTTGTTTGTTTGTTTGTTCGTTCGTTCATCCGTTCATTCGCTCTTTTGCTCGGTTGTGCGTTCTTTTGTTCATACTGATTTAGTCAAAATGAAGTTTATTGTCATTTTAACACTTTCCTGGTGGCTATTAGGTACTTTTTTCAAACTTATTGTTTGCTTGTTTCTTTGTTTGTTCGTTTGTTCATCCGTTCATTTGCTCTTTCACTCGGTTGTACGTTCTTTTGTTCATACTGATTTAGTCAAAATGAAGTTTATTGTCATTTTAACACTTTCCTGGTGGCTATTAGGTACTTTTTTCAAACTTATTGTTTGCTTGTTTGTTTGTTTGTTCGTTTGTTCATCCGTTCATTTGCTCTTTCGCTCGGTTGTACGTTCTTTTGTTCATACTGATTTAGTCAAAATGAAGTTTATTGTCATTTTAACACTTTCCTGGTGGCTATTAGGTACTTTTTTCAAACTTATTGTTTGCTTGTTTGTTTGTTTGTTTGTTTGTTTGTTCATCCGTTCATTTGCTCTTTCACTCGGTTGTACGTTCTTTTGTTCATAATGGTTTATTTAGTCAGAGTCAGGTTTGTTGTCATTTTAACACTGCTGGTTGCTCTAAGGTACTGTTTTTAAACTTGTTTGTTTATTCGTTTGTTTGTTCGTTCATCTGTTCAATTGTTCATTCCCTCTTTCATTCTGTTGTATGTTCTGCGGTTCATAGTTTGTCAAAATGAGGTTTATTGTCGTTTTAACACTTTTCTGGTGGCTATAAGGTACTTTTTCAAACTTATTGTTTGTTCATTCATCTGTTCTATTGTTCATTTGCTCTTTTATCCTGTTGTACGTTCTTTTGTTCATACTGATTTAGTCAAAGTGAAGTTTATTGTCAAGAATGTCTTCTTTTATCTATATACACTCAAAGTAAAAACAAAATGTTGTGCTTTTTGTAAAATAAAGAAAACTAATATGATGCGTGATCTCTCCTCTCCCTCTGAACGAAGTCCAATCTGATAGTTCTCAGAAAATGAACTGTAACTTAGTGAATACTAATCACAGAAAAATTACACTTATGTCTAAAAAAAACGTTAAGATGTCAGGTTAATCATGGAAGTCAAATCGAAAACAAACCTTCTGTGTTTATGTAATCTGTATGAAAAGAGAGCCATGTCAGAAGTCCATGATTCAGCTCATTATCCGCTAATGCGGCCACGCCCACGGAGCCAGCGCTATTCAGACGCAAATTCAGAGGCAATACATGCATTCATCGTCTCAGTCGTGTATTTATTGTCTTGAAAAGTGTTTATCTGGATGTAAAAGTCATGGTTAGCGATCTCTAGAAGACATGCAGTTACTTCCTGTTTACTTTTCTTCTATGGATGAATTTTAGATGAGTTTTTGTTTCTTTAGCGCCCTCCGGTTTATAGAAAATTGACATAAGCATATGAGAATCCAATATTTCTCCAAATGTGCATGCTTTCAAACTAAAAGCCTATATCCAGACTCTTTGCATTACAGAAA
This sequence comes from Chanodichthys erythropterus, assembly GCF_024489055.1. NCBI lineage: Eukaryota > Metazoa > Chordata > Actinopteri > Cypriniformes > Xenocyprididae > Chanodichthys > Chanodichthys erythropterus. The sequence continues at coordinate 30,103,656 of NC_090230.1, forward strand.
TACATAATATTTTAAAGTATAATATAAAACCATTACTTTATATTGTAATAATATTTTTCTGTATGTTTCATATATCATAATGAGCTTGAGACATCACAGAAGGTTTTTTTCACAGCCTGAAATGCCTCATTAATATGCAAGTCATTTCAGCTCATTACTATCCAATTCTATTGTCTTCTCAGGTGAGAATGGCCCATTTTCAGTGGTGATTCACGCCTCCTCGCATACTGTGTTTCTTGGCAAAAAGTGTCTTACAAAAACTAAATCAATATATTGTTTTATATGAAGGAGTAGGCAGCATAATTTTTACATAATTTTGAAGCAAAAATTGTAGTCTACAACCTCCAATACCCAGAAGTCTTGTGAACACAGATTTATTATACTTTTTTTGGCCTTATTTCAGTGACTTAAGTTTTTTGTTTTTTCAATAACCACACATAAATGTTATTCCTTCAAAAACACAAACATGTACATACATGTTCCTCACATATTATTGTAGCCTAGTTTGTGCTGAATACAGTGTAATGACACTTTTTCCATTAATATGTTTATGAAGAACTGAAAAAAGCACAAATGTCAGAGCATGTCAAAACTTCTCCAGGCCCCAAATCAGCCTCAGACTCCAGAGGGTTAACACTTTTCTGGTGGCTATAAGGTACTTTTTCAAACTTATTGTTTGTTTATTCGTTTGTTTGTTCGTTCATCCGTTCTATTGTTCATTCGCGGTTTCATTCTGTTGTATTCATTCATTTATTCAGTTTATTCTTTCATTCATTCTGTTCGTTCATTTGTTCATTCTGTTTGTTCATTCATTCTGTTTGTTCGTTCATGATTATTAATTCTATTTTTTGTTTGTTCGTTCACTCTGTTGTTCCTTCATTGATTCATTCTATCAGGCCTATAAATAAACTTCTCTAATTAAAATTCCTAGTTATATTTCTCTGAATTTTAATTAATTTCAATGAACTACAGTTTCAATTCTCCACCTGTTTACAGCCTCATTTCCCATTCAGTTCAATTCAGATTCAATGAAATATAATTATTTCAAAGAGATTCTGAATGGCACTCAGCCCTGTTTCATAGAGTTTGTGAAAAGTGACCTTGTAGCCAGAATATAGTCTGAAAACTCTTTTGTTGCTTCCTTCTGCTCGTTGTCGAAATGCATCCGAAATGCCCCAGTCGTCTCTTTCCGACTGTCTCCTCTCATCTATGAACTTGTTCGTTTGAAGCCCAGATAAGTAATGTGGTTCTCCGAGCTGCAGCTCCATTTTTGCTTCGTTTATGATCAATAATAAGTACTCTGAGGGAAGAGCGAGCCGAGCGGGTGCTGGTGATTTATTGATTTCTGTGGGGCCGTACCGCATGCATGCTAATGAGCAACGTGATACATTGCAAAGCTGTGAACTCTGGAGTGTTTTCAAATTATTGTAACACAGCCATCGACCCGTCCACCTCCACTGTCTTTTTATGTGGTTTTGGTGTTAAAAGCCTCATCGGAATTACGCTCATCTGTAAAACGTGGCTTTCGCGCTCCCTCTGGCAGAGGTTTTTATTTGTTTTTTGTTGTTTGGCAGTGTTTCGCCTTGCCAGAGCTGAAGCTTGTAGATGAATGTTGTTTGTGGTTTAAAGTGACAGCAGCAGCCAGATCAGCTAATGTTGAACACGGAACGTTATCAGAACCGGAGAGCTCAGAGGAAAATATTATTGCTCTTTTATGAGACTTAATGGGGTTCTCTGATGTGTTTGGCTTAAGTATAAACTTTGTTTCCATTTTTATTTCTCTTACAGAGAGAGTTTGTTGACTGAAAACAAGTTGATTGTTGTCATACAGTCAAATTAATGTGGAGAAACGGCTTAAATCATTCGATTTTGAAGGGATTTGCTGAGAAATGTTTGAGTTCTTATTGAGATCTGGCAAATCTGAGCACATTTGAGACAGTTTACTATCCCTATATATATATATATATATATATATAATGTTGCAAAGTAATTACTTGTAATCTCTTGTTGGTGAAATCCATGTTGTGATTTACTGTTTTACTGGATCTCATGATGTGGTCCGAGCTGAAGCATATTGGAGGTTATGACAGATTCGGGAATGTATTCATCAGTTCTCCTTTAACTTTTATAGCCGCCGCGGGGCGTACATCTGTGCCTTGATCTTACAACAAACCTGTCAGTTCGCATCGCCACGAGTGCTAAATCAATATCCATTTCAAACTAGCCAAATTCATTTTTTGATGCAGGCCTGGATTGTATAAAGAGACATGTTGATATTATACAGTCGATTTGTGAGGGTTTTATTTGTTGAATGAACATTTTTGCTTGTATTTGCAAATGCAACACTATATATTCTTCTAAAAGAAATTATAAATATAGATACTGTGTATATAAATTCTCTTAGCTCAACTTTGTCTCATATGTTTCGTATTCTGAAGGAAAAATAGAAATGACACCATAATTATACATTAAGGATTAGGGTTGCAAAATTCCAGGAATTTTCAAAGCTGGAAACTTTTCATGGGAAATAACGGGAATATATGGAAATTAACAGGAATATATGGGAATTAATGGGAATAAACAAAATTGCAGGTTAGCCTATAACAGGGTACTTAAATGTAGTTGAAAAAATAAATAAAAATCTTGCAGCATTATTTTGGTTAAAACGTTAAAAGATTTGATGCAATTTCAGTTGAGTTTTTACCCTGACATTCACACAGCAACTACTTACTGCAGTTCAGCACAACTATTTCCAATATTGACAATAACTGAGTATCAAATCAGCATATCAGAATGATTTCTGAAGGATCATGTGACACTGAAATAAATAACACATAACAATTGCTGCAATAAAAATATTTATTTTACATATTTACTAAATATTAATTAATTGCGAAAAAGAAATTTCATGTTATGACCAAACAAAATGTTTATATTTATGTTTGTAGATGATACATTTTCTATAAATATTATACATTTATATAAATTTCCCTAAATTTCCAATTAATTCCCATAAATTCCTGTTAAATTTCCAAATATATCCAAAATTCCCCAGATTTCCCGTGGAAAGTTTCCGGAAATTTACCGCAAACTTTCCGTCCCTTTGCAACCCTATTAAGGATATAGAGCTGTAAAATGAATGTGGATAGCAGTTCAGCTCATGTTTGACGTCATGTTGAGACATTTATGAGCACGTAGAGCCATGTGATCTCCACGATCCAGAATTTAGTCATAAAAACGGAATTTACTGTATAACACGGAATTTCACGGAATTTGTCAAATTTTTGATGAAGAAATCTTGAGTAGGTCAGTACACTTAAATCATGATATAGAGTAGTGTCTGTGAATAATTAACTGCAAAAAGACGTCTTAAATATGAATCCTGCATGTTCTGCATGTCTCTGTGTGAATGAATGGCGCAGATGCACGTTTTCATTTACCACACACACACACACACACACTGAAGCACGCATGACGCTTGTGGTGTTTTCAGCCTCTGAATGCATGAACTTCATCTCCAGAGCCGCTCTGAGAGTCACTTCGTGAACATTTTACCATTTCATTTGATATTCATATCATAAACACGCAAAAACTCAAAGGTCTTCGCTGCAACTCGTCAAAATAAAAGTACAGTTTAACTTGAAGAAATTGGGACAGAAATATATACACAATTTTTATTCCATATTTTAATTTTAACAGTAAAGCTCTGTTGTGCAGTTCTTAGTTTAAATTGATTATGTCATATGATTAAAAGACAAATTTAATTTATGTTTTGTGCCTTCATTGATTACCAGAAAAACTCAATACAGAATTTCTGAAAAAAAAAAAAAAAAAAATTAACAATTTTTTAAAAAGTTTTTATGAATTAGTTTGAATTAATTTTGCTTTTTGCTGATTAAAATGTAATTAAACCACCAGAAAACACAGAATTTGATAAATTTAAAACCGAATTTGAGAAAAAATATGTATTTCATAGGGTCCTATGAAAAACTTGTTTAATTCAGATTCAGTTTCATGATTTACATTAATTAGACATGCTTTTTGATTATTAAAATGTTATTTAACCATTAAAATGTAGTCCAAAAAACATGATGGGGGAAAAAAATGGAATCCAGAAAAATGAAAATGTAAAAAAACAGAATTTGGAAAACAGATTTCATCGGGCCCTAAGCACGAGTCTCCGTTTAATCTAACTTCTGTCCTCCGGCTCCGGTGGGGCGTTTACAGCGTCTCCTCAGAGCTCTTGTGTGTTTAGTTGAGTCCGTTCGGCCGTTTGTTGACTGATCTCTGAGGTGCTCCGTCAGCAAACCCAAAACAGCCCTTCCTGCTGCTGGAGTCGCGTCCGTCCCGCAAGAAAACTCTGAATACCGGGGGGAAGCGGCTTGACAGGCACAGACGTGTACTAATTAACTAACTTAAACAAACCTGACAAGAGGAAGAGAAAAGCTTTCAGTGCCCCCCTTTTAAAAAGCCATTACCAGGAAGGGTCAGAAGAATGTGTGTGTGTGTGTGTGTGGCTCCAAAAGTGAGAAAAATCTTCCTTTAGGGATGTCTTCATTTATAAAAAATATGTTTCATAAGTTAATTCATTTAAATTTTTTTCTACAGGGGTTGGTCTGTAGTCAGTATAATTAGCTTTGCTTGAAAAGTCAATGGTAGGGCCTCGTTTAGATAAGCGTGTGTTTGCGTGTGGGTTTGCCGCAGGGCCGTCGCCGCCTCCGTTTCTTTCAGATGGAGTTGTTTAGGAGGTGAAGAGGTAGATTATGGCTCATTTGGGGGTGGAGATCTGTCAGAAACAAGGGCTTTGTGAGCAATCCCAGACTTTTGACAAGATGACCTTTCATCCCAGTAAACAGAAGCCCAATTTAAGTGTTTATCATTCAAGGAATGTCAGGATAAACACACAGAGAGCTGCTAGAAGAATGAGTTTTGCTGGACGTGTAGATGTCAGCAGTGAGTTTGTGTCCGGAGGCTTCTGTGGAAATAAAAAGATGCGTCTCATTTAAATGTCTTGATTACGTCACCATGAATCACTTGAGTTCTTCACACCCTCAATCTCTTCACATCATTTCAAAGAGGGACAGAACGTGAAAATGTAGGGAGGAGAAATCAGATGAGATGTTCTGTCTGTTGAGATGATTCCTCTCTAGAGGAAATGACATGCGGAGGGTTGTTGATAGTAATATTGTTAACGCAGCAACTATAAAGAGCGTCCTGGTGCCCTTGGAATATACATGGGATTCCATCAAATCCTTCTTCCCCTGGGAAGAGTTTAGCAAAGCTAAATCGATATTTATTTATTTTGTTGCAGTCATTATTATTCGAGGAGAGTGTCCACATGCAAATGATTGGATTTTCAGCTTATTAATTATGGAGTGAGTCAAACCAAAAATTATTCAGATATTTTTGATATATTTTTTCTGTGGGTGCAGGATACTATAGTTCATTTATGTAAGTGAGGATAGCAAAATAAAGTAAAATGTGACACATTATTAGTCCCAAAAATTCTTCATACAGTGGACTACCAGTAAAATTGATAAAAATTTGGAAGCAAAAATTATTCAGACACTTTGACCTGACCATATTTTGCTTAAGTATTATCTGACATAATTAAGATTAATTTTTTCTCACAGTTTAACTCTGAGATCTTGTCATATTTTATTACCATTTTTTAAAACTGTAGTGAATGAACTGAATTAATGAATGAAATGTTCAAGGTGTCTGAATATTTTTTGGTTTGAAAAAAAAAAAAAAAAAAAAAAATATATATATATATATACACACATAGATATATATATATATATATATATATATATGTATATATGTATATTTTTATATATATATATATATATATATATATATATATATATATATGTGTGTGTGTGTGTGTATAAAATTTAATTATAGCCTAATTGTAGCCTATATTATTTATATTAAATTACAATATTTATTTATTTTATTTTAAATAGTATAAATATTATTTTAATTATATTATAAATAATACATAATTTCATTTAAATACTATTTTATTTAAAAAATACAACATTTAGATATCTTTTTATAATATTTTTAATAAATTATATATATATATTAAATTATATAATATATATATATATATATATATATATATATTTTTTTTTTTTTTTTTTTTTTTTTTTTATTTAAAATTTTGTTTTTAAAATATTATTTTATTAAATAACTTTTAATTAAATATTACATTTAAAATAAAAAAACTAAATACATTCTTAATTTCATTAAATATAAATTATAATTACAAAAAATGTAATTACAACATTAACATATCTTTTTATAATATTATATATATATATATATATATATATATATTAAAAATAGAAATAAAATATTTTTAAATTTATATATATATATATATATATATATATATATATATATATATATATATATATATATATATATATATATATATATATATAATAAACAGTATATGCTTATTTTTATGGGAAAAAATGGTTTGCATTGTGAAAAACTCTGTTGACCGTCACATAGAAATAAAACCAAATTTGTATCAATTAATATCAGTGATATTGTTGTTTCAATCCATATTTGTCTATTTTGAGATTATATCATTGGTTATACTGGTCCTAATATTTTACTCTTAAACTCACAGCTCGGTTATATTCCAGGCTAATGCAGACACCGCTGCCTTTCTCCTAGTCTTCGTCATCTTCTTTTATTAAACCCCTCTCTCTTCTTCTCATTTTCCTTTCTTTGAGATTTGACGAGCTGAAAATAGAAAGGGACCGAGAGCGCTTGCGGAGAGCGGCGACCCAACACTCTTCAAAGGGAAGAGGTCCCGCGCAGAGCACAAGCGCTTACACATATTGTAATTAGAGGAAAGGCCATTATCTTGTAAAGATGTTTTCCTTCACAGACCAGAAGAACGTTTGCCTTGAGGATTTTCTGTGGTAACTTAATAATGGAGGCGTTCAGGTTCATTAGCGGCAGTGCTTCTGAAGGGCCGGATTCAGTAATAGGAAAAGTCTCCTCGAATCCGGCCGCTCGTTCCTCGCGCGCCTAATGCTGCGCCGTCATCGACACGCACGCTTTTCAAAGCGAGATTAAGCTTTCTAATGAATTTCCAGTCCTGCACGTTTAAGCCAAAAAATTAAATCAGAGCGAATTTATCTCCGATGATGTCGCCGTTTCTGCCTCCTGCTCGCAAAATTAACACATTTATTAAACCAATGAATTGAGACGTCTATTAATTGGCAAAAGTGCTGAAAGCTGTGTTGGGAAAACGTACCGCCGAGGCTGGAAATGAAACTAAAGCCGTTAATTAGCAGATGAGATCGTCCGCTTGTCTAAAGCGCTATCACCACCATCGTGCCCAGAGATTAATAGGCGGAGCTCGTAAAAAAATGAAATGGTGGCAGTTTGCAGAAACAGCTGGTGAGACCCAGAGAGGGTCATCGCAGGGGCCCGTTTAATGAGCGTGGGGCCACCGGCGCTGTCTTCTGACGCGTGTTCCTCGACGGCACGTCTCGCTTGAGACTTTGGGCTTGTCAGAGCGTGGCGGTTCAAAGCCGGATGCTCTTGAAGCCACATGGTGGGTCCGAGTGCTGTTTTAGTATCACTATTAAAGTTTTCAGGGCTCGAAATTTACTTTTTTACTTAATAGCCCTGGTGCTTCTGGTGTGTGTGTGTGTATGCATATATATATATATATATATATACACACACTGATCAGGCATTATGAGCACTGACAGGCGGGTGGGATATTATTAGGCAGCAAGTGAACATTTTGTCCTCAAAGAAGCAGGAAAAATGGGCAAGCATAAGGATTTCAGCGAGTTTGACAAGAGCCAAATTGTGATGGCTAGATGACTAAGGATTTTTTTACTAGCCCGGTCAGACCAGTGGTTCAAATTTTTACTTGCCCCGCCAAAATTTTCAGTGGCCCCACAACAAAAAATGAATAAAAGAATAGAAAATGGACCTATAAAATAAGCATAGTTATTGTTTTCGTTGTATTTGTTAGCTTTAACCTCAATAAATAGGGTTATGACACCAAAAGCTACTAGATTAACTCACTTATATTTTAAATATTGTTAGACAAATAAACAGCAAGTAATAAAATAGTAACAAATAATCAAATTATGAGTAATAGCACAAATAAATACAACAGAACAAATATATACATGAAATAAATGGTGCTTTTGAAGTTTTTCATGAAAGTTTAAACAGGAGATTTTCAGGTACAGAAATCGTGATATAATGTATAGATTAAACTTTATTAAAGTTAATCAGTTTACAGATGCATAAACATGTTTTTAATGTTGAAAATATAAAATGTTAAATGAAATTATTAAAAAAAATGAAAAGACACTTTAAATGTGAAATTAAACCTGCCAGTAGGTGGCAGCGAATCACTGTTAATGAGTGAGTCATTGAGATTCAACCGATTCATTCAAACGGCTGATTCATTCAGGAAGTGTTGCTCAGAGACAAAACAATTCTGGAACTATTTTAGTTGGCAAAATAAAGCGAAACAAGTGATGTGGTGTCTAAAATGTAAGTCACTTGATATTAAGTTGTTCATTAAATACTTACGATGAATAAAAATCGTAATATTGTTAACCAATATCTGTGTAATATTGGTTAACAATATTAAATTATATAAATATGAAATATATACAGGGGCATTTTTGCCCCTTATCTTGAATTCTGGGTCATTCTAAATGCATTTTAATAGACTAAATCATGCAATGAAAGTCCAAAACTGCAGCTCTTGTGGGGTGTTCCCGGTCTGCAGTGGTCAGTATCTATCAAAAGTGGTCCAGGGAAGGAACAGTGGTGAACCGGAGACAGGGTCATGGGCGGCCGAGGCTCATTGAACGTGTGGTCCGATCCAACAGGCAAGCTCCTGTAGCTCAAATTGCTCCAGAAGTTAATGCTGGTTCTAATATAAAGGTGTCAGAATACACAGTGCATCACAGTTTGTAGCTGCAGACCAGTCAGGGTGCCCATGCTGACCCCTGTCCACCGCCGAAACAGCCAACAGTGGACACGTGAGCATCAGAAAGTGATGTTTAAGCAAATTTATTTGTTGTTTATGTGCTTTATAACCGGCCAAACTGGTCTTAAACAAAAATATCTGTAGCCATTTGAAATTAGAGGCACTTTAATTATGATCCAAACAAAGATGAGTAGTTGCTTTTGATTTAAATTAGATTTAATTACAGGATTTAAAGTAAAAACACAATGGTCTGACTTTAGATTTGTGAAATTATGCTACATAAACGCCTGCACAAAACAAAAACAGCAGACGGACTGAATGAAAATGCATACTCGCTCTCCGACAGTAGGTGGCGCTGTACGCAAATCAGCACTGCGCTTATAAATAATACTTTATATGGAAAATAAAACGCCATCGAAAGGCAATCAGTTCCCTTCAGAGATGCATTCATATAACCCCAACCCCCCTTTTTCTTCTTATATTTTCGCGCATCATGAACGCAAAAAATGCTCGCAAATATACTAAGACAAAATTTCTGGAGCATATGCGACTAAAAAGGCCTTGCATTATTTATTTCAGACAACAAAAATGTTTTTAGTTCTAGTTCACAATGATAACCATCAGTCTAGTAGGGCGGAGATGTTTGGGGTCAATGGGGCACCTGTAAAGAGGTGCTAATGAGGGGAACGTCCCGTACGACGACTGACATGCTTTAAGGTGAGGCCTGAGTGAGTGCAAACATGACCGGAGCAGTCTGGACACACGTGGCTTTCATTACCACAACCTCGAGTGCGGCCCACCGGCAACTCTGACACAGGAAACAGAACAGAAGGTGAGGCTGATTTGAAATTGGGTGTGCTTGTCAACAAATTGATAACCTGCCCAGAGGCATCAGCGTGCAGTTCAAAGACCTTTATCAAATTCAAGTGTGCAGATTGTTTTTTGTTCTCCTCCCGTAAGTATAACCGAGAGAAACATCCTCCAGGATCCCTCTGCCCCTTATCGCTCATTGGCCTCGTTCCGACTGCATCTGGTGCCCTAGTTGGACGTTTCGGTGGCTGCCTCGGTCATTGTGAGCGCGCTCATTACAGCACCTCCCCCTGCGCTGAGACAGACGTCTCCTGGGTTTGTCTCTCCACTCCACCCTGCCGTTCGACCCGACTAATAGAGCCACTTACCAGCCTTTTAACTCTTAACTGTGCTGGTTAACCCCTCACAGATGCAGTGCTGCTCCCCAGCACTGAAAATCCACATGTGGGGGCTTGTGTGTAAAAATGAATAGTCATGCATTATAAAACATAACTGAATTTTGCGTGCAATAGTGTTGATGTATGAAGCAGAGCTCAAACAGAAGTTACATAAAACTAGGCAGCTTTATGTTGGACGACGCGGCAAATTGACCCTTTTTTACAGGCTGTGACGTGTTTCCACAGTTATTAATAGGGCTGGGTGTTGACACAATTTTCACGATTTGATTACTATACACATGCTTTCGATTTGATTTGATTATTTTGGATGTAGTATTTCAGTTTCAGCACATGTCAAATTTTCTAGAGGAATAAAATCTCTCAACTAATGCTGTAAACTACACATGAGAGTCAGCTGGTGCCACTATAATAATATTGAAGGTTAAATTAACTTATTTATATACAAACACTTAAATTACACTCAATGATGTTTTAATTATAAATAAAGTTTAGAATTACATAATCATATTTCTACTCCAATTCATTTTTTTGAAAGATAAACATTTAAATCGCGGCTGATTTATTCAAACATGCATTTAATATTGAAGAACATTAAAGATTATAATGAATATGTAACTGTGCATAGCTATATTTATCAGAATGCTGCTTTCTAGAGTCAGTTTTCTAGCTGACTAATGAGTTTATGGTCACTGAATATGTTTTTCTGAGGTAAATGTGACATTGAAGCTGTTTTATTGAGTCTTTCCGAGGTTGAAGCACTGATTGAGCGATTACACGAGACATGATACGGATTTCAGTAAGTTGTACTGTATATTTTAACATACCTTCAGATGTTCATGTTTATTTCGCTGTAACTGGTATTAAAGCGGAGTAGAGGATGATCACATGCTTTTCTTTAACTGAGGCGCTAAAGCGATCCGTCACGCCACATTAAACAGCGCCAAAACTGTATTTATTTTCTGAATCTCATAATAAGATGGACGTCATTTGAAATCTGAGACTTTGTTTCATTTTTTTTTTTACCCAGCCCTAGTTAATGACATTATAAATCTTATTTATACAATAAAATTTTAATGAAAATTTACATTACTATACTTATACGTTAATTAAAATAAAGCTGTAATAAAATATAAAAACTTAATGGAAAAACTTAAATGCAAACTGAAAATGTTGCAGCAACTAACTGAAATAAAATAAGTTGTAGCTCTAAAATTACTAAAACTGAACAAAAAAAAACAAAAGCTAATAAAACTGACAAAAACACATAACAAAATTAAAGTTAAAACTGAAAATAAAAATAAAAGCTAAAGGCACAGGTATTCTTTAAGCAAAATTGAAAAACAAACTTGTGTGACGTAGTTTCAAACAGAATCAGGATAAAACAAAGTTTGTTGGAGTCTGGAACAGCTTGCCGAAACGAATGCTCCGGAAAAGTTTATTCTTGTTGGTAAACAACTTCAAAGATGATGTAATAGGTGTAATACGCCTTCTTTGATGAGGAAATCTTCTCCGGTATGGTGAGAAATCGAGTCCTCCCAGGAATCGGGTCTCCTTGAGTGATCACAAACATTTATTGGGTAGTATTTTTAGCACCTGGTTATAATTCCTGCATAATTATGATTTATATAATTTAAAATGCATTACAATGACAGTTTGTTTTATCATGCATAGGCATTCATTTATATTCCAAGCATGTTCTTTGTGCACTTAATGTAATAAACATCATACAATAGTGAAATGGGTTATAATTAGTCAAGACACTAGGATAACAACTTTTAAATCAGGCATTACCGCCTGGGTCCTAAAGCTCAATTTCTCCTGACACCGGTTCATTTCTTCTGTTCAGTCGGTCGAGGTCACACGCAAGTAAAATCATGAACACACTGGAGAGCTGCTTTACAGTAGAAACTGAAGCTGTGATTCTAATTGAAAGCGACACTGACACTGTTTTTCATGTTTAATACTGTAAAGCTGTTGCTTTAAAGCAAACTACTGCTGTATAAACATGACTGAAGTGCAAATATATGCATGTAACTATGAGCAGATGCTTTAATTAAATGAATAAATAGTATAATAGCATATAAATAATAGTAGTAAAGGGAAGATGCCATATTTAGTTTCACAAGCTGCAGTCGTTTTAATGTCACGTGCCTAAATTTCAAGTAAGATGAATCCAGTTTGTTTAAAATATTCATTCACTTTAACTTTATCATCATAATTGAATGTTTATAGGACGTCCTGTTGAGATTGTGTTGTAACAGTGAAGTTTAATATTTGTGCTAAAGATTTTGCTGTTGCACCACGGAAGATTTCTCTAGTTATCTGACAGCATGAGAGGAATCTGCTGGGACCGTGTTTTTGGAAGGAGGAATACTGCATGCTTTCGCTGATGAGCAGGAATTAGTGTTGGCTCGCCATCTAGGACAGATGATAATGATCAGTCGTTGTTTTACTGAATGACTGGACATAAACTGCTGTGTGAAAGAATCGATAGGCATCGCCGCTCGCCGCAGATATGAACAATGTGCAGACGCGTTTTATCACCAGCAGATCAGCGGCGCATTAACTCCATGTGTGCGTAATTTCATAGGATGTGAATATTGACAGGAAGCATTTTATTGGCTCAATGGCTGATTTAAAATTCATTTTATTTCTCAAATGAAACCTCGCTTGTGCGAGAGCATCGTGAGTTTGACATGAAGGAGGCCGAACTGATAAGCTTCTGAATGGAGGCGCATCTAAACGCAACAGAAGTTACGATAAATATGACTGGCTGCCGTATCTCTCTGTCTGAAATGCCCAACAATAAATTTGTGTTTATCTGCCGTGTGCTGAGAGCTGACTCATGTGCGCAGGTTTCCCCTCTTTCACATGGAAAAAGCATTTTCTTTCAACAATTAGGCATGTTGAACGCCTGCTGCGTGTTTGCCAGCTGCTAAATTAAGACGTATAAATCTCACAAATGAAAACAAATACAGGCAAAGATGTTTGACCCTAATTAAAGCCGGGTCGCGAACACAACGCGAGGACTGATATACGACTTCTTGTGTGTTTTGAATTTGCTGTTGACCTGTGTTTTACCCTGACGTGTCACTTTAAGCATTATTTTATGAAGATTTACAGCTGACCGCTGGATGCAGGACACACACATCAGCAGCAGAAACACAAGCAGCAAGGTTGATTTCTTACTCCTTATCGTAACCTCTCGGCTTGGCTTGCTGAGTTAGGCTCATTACTGAGAATCACAGCGTTTGAAGAGCCGTTTTAATGACAAACGCAGGAATGATTGAAAGCATCCCTCAGTTGAATTGTTTATGCTGACATTTTGTTTGTAAGGAGTTTTGTAATTAAAACGCTTCTGATAGAAACGTTTCGCTACACAAATTCTGTTGCAATGAGCAATTCTGCACACTTGTAATCCTTAATGAAAATATTTTGATTGATTACCAAAATGCAAACAATTGAAACGTATAGGGAAGGCAATATGAATATTATTTTTGTTTTGCAATTTAAATATTATGCACTGTCAGGGCTCCAGACTGCGATCAAATACTCGCATTTTGCGACCTTTTTTACTGCCGGTGCGACTAAATTTTTTTAGAGGTCGCACTTGTGAACTCCTGCAAACTTTTGTGAGTGAAATTCAAGCACTTTTCAAGGACTTTTTACAGTGATTCACACTTTTCCCAGCACTTTAAATCTCTAAATATGATCCAATGTTTAATGTGATGATTTGTAAAACTAAAAGTTTAAAGATAAAGGAACACTTTGTGGCAAACAAACTTTTATTTAAAAAGACATGAAATTAGTGTAGTATAACCGGTAGATGGACCACTTTTGGCTTAATGGCCATTTCCACTCCCTAAAGCAGGACAAGTCTCATGAAAAACAAAAACTTTTCCTCAAATTGTGACTGAATTACACAGAAAGCAAGTAAAGAGCGCTCATTTTATAATCACTGAAACTAATAAGATTAGAATATTTAGGTTTTTGCATGTTACTGTTGCCAATAAAAGTTAATTTTATCTACATATTCAATTCAACACAATGCTTTACTGTCACATTTCTGATAAATAAATGTGTAATATTATTAGTAACTGCACTTATTAATGCAAAGCTATGTCAAATGTTAGTCTGGAGCCCTGACTGTATTGGGACACAAAAAGATGCAAGTCAGAAATTCAGAAATAATGTAAAATATCAGTAAAAACAACTCACGCCAAAACAAATCCTTTACATTTGGCCTTATTCAGAACAAAACAGGAATGAAAAATGCATATAAAACGAATATAAATTATTGCACCATTTGTTATATAAACAGCATTTGTTATAAACGGCACGCGTAAACTAATTTGTTTGCAACGAAACTAGCGCTGTGTGGAAAATGCGCTATATGAATAAACCCTGTTCCTTTCTCATTCGGAACAAATCTAAATTAACTGCTAAATTAAATGCTGCAGATCTGAATCCAGCCTGGGAAAATGTCTCAATTTGTAACCATGATGTTTATGGTTGTTTTTAAAGGTGATTTCTGCCACCTAGATGCTTGTTTGATCATCCGTATTCATAGTTCACACCCAAAACAAGGCTTTCCCCCAGTTATATATTTACCAATGTACAAGATACACACTTTAAGTACACCTTACTGATGATGCATACTGTATACAGGTGAACAGATACACTCAGAATATGAATGCAACCTGCTGAATTCTGTGTTAAGCGTAATAAAGAAAATGTGACTTAATGCATTAACGCATTGATATTGGACCATGTTCAATATTGGACCAAAATTACAGACAAGCAGATGCACCCAAAATAGGAACAAAGTTTCACTTTAATCATTTTCACATAGAAAACCATTATTAAGAATACACTTAACATGCAATTATAGTATAGTACAGTACAGTATAGTATGCGTTATCAATGTTTTTCTTTTGAGAGTTGATCTAAATATTCGTGTCTTGAAATGGATGGAAATTTGACAGCCCTGTGTTGCAGTTTATGGGTGTTTTGCGAGTTTTGGGCGTGGCTTCCTGTTTGTCTGACCAATGGCAGACAGGGGAAATGTTTTTTTGCTTTAGAAATGACACCCTTCAGCTTTAAAAGATGATTGGGATATTTCTTTCATAATTGAAATGTCACACTCGTGATTTGGAGACAGTATTTGCTGAACCGTGATGAAGAACAACCACAGCAAAACGACTTCATTATCTAGAGATGATGAGAAAAATGAGATAATCACTGAAATTTGCTGTTTGTTTTTTGGAACGGCTGCTTCTCGCCTGACCTGCCAACACTCCTCAATCCAACCCTGAATTATCAGAGGAGACGCGCTCAAAGGAAGTGTCCTCGTGCATCTGGACGGGCCTGGGATTGTCGGCTCGTTCTACAGAAGATGGGATGCTGGCCGCTTTCCCCTGTTTACGGCGAGGGATGTGGCTTTTATCGGCGGCTGGTGCTGGAGGCCCGTGCGCGTCGAGGTTTGAGAAGACAGGAAAGCTCGCTGACCCGTGGCGGAGTTCAATTAGCATTTGCAAATTACACCTGCTCTCCATGCTGCCTGTGTGAGCCGAGTGCCGCTGCGGCCCCGTCGCCGTCGGGCATGGCAGGGAGGGGGAAGATGTTGTCGGTGTTATTGCATGGCTGTATGAAATATTAACGCCACAGAGCCAGCTCTCCTGGTCCCTGTACTCATCAAAAATAGAGCAGAAAGAGAAGGCGAGAGAAAAAGAAGAGCTAGGGGCGTTGCCGCACCACCCGGCCTGTAATGACGTTAACCTTTGCCCTCACCCCTATCTCTACACCTCATGACCCCAGCGGCCCATTCTTCCGGAGGAAAAGAGCTTGCTCTTGAAGAGGCGATGACATTTGAAGAGGTGCAGCTCACCCGCCACAGGGTCTGTACGATATATACATACACTGTAAAACTTTTCGCTGTAAATTTACAGTAAAATACTGGCAGCTGGGTTGCCAGCCACTTACTGTATTTTTACAGTACTACTTCTGTAAACAGCATTTACAGTATAGTACTGTAATTACCAAATACAGTATCCTGCTGTAATAGTATGTACTTTTACAGTATTATACTGTTTATCTACAGCTATTAACTGCATTTATACAGCTTTTCATACTGTACTTATATATGTCATTAAATCATTAAAAAATATACTTTTGTTATGTTATGGCAAAGGAAATGGAAAGCAACATACTCTGAGTTTTAAAACTTTTATTTTTAAAAAGAAGAAAATTGCAACGTTGAAAGGTCAACATTTTAAATGCAATCAACCGTTATCAATGAACAATACAGCAATATTATTTACTTTTAACATTTTTCTAAATGTGGAAACAAATAGTAGGCCTACAAGTTTTTCAGTACTGCTCCTTTTTTGCACAGTGTTGCCAGTCTTGGAAGTCACTTTCTCTTCTTCTTGGGCCGTGTTCATGGTCGATGTCAAAGTACCTATAAAAGAAGAAAAAGAGAAGTCGACGTGAAACACTAAAAGCGTTGGGAGAGAAGCTAAAATGTATGCCTGGCCTAGAAATTTGAAATGAGCATGGAAAAAAAAATCAATCCCATAATGCAATGCTTCTACAGTATTATACTGTATTACAAATGAAACGGGCTGAAAACAGAAAACTACTGTATATTTACAGACATTCTGTAAAATATATAGAATGTTACTGTTTTATGAAAATACAGTATAATACTGTTAGAAATTAGCACTGTTAGAAAACAGCAAAGTTTTACAGTGTATATGTGTATATATATATGTATATGTATATATATATATATATATATATAATATATGAAGAGTTTGGATTTAGTTTCCGCCAAAATCAGTATTGTATCTGGTCAGTATTGAAAAGTCAAATTTTAAAAACATGTCATGGATTTATTGCATTTTGGGGAAAAAATAATCAGTTTATAATAAAATAATAAATAAATAAATAATAAACAAATAATTTAAATAATATTATTCAAATAATAAACCTTTTGAAAATCAAAATCTAGATTTGAATTTTTAATGTTGTTATAACCAAAAGATGCTATATATATAACATTTATAATATATATATATATATATATATATATATATATATATATATATATATATATATATATATATATATATATATATATATAATATTATACCTATATATTAATTTAAAAAAAAATCAAAATAACTATTATTTTAATTAAATATTCAAAATAATATATACTTAATTTAATTTAAATATATTTTGACAAAATAAAACATATTTTTACAAAATGTTTAATTACAACATTGACATCTTTTTATAATATTATAAGTTAAATATTTTAAATATATAAATTTTAAAAATTACAAATATAATATTTAATTTGGTTTTAATATTTATATATATGTAAATTATATTTTTAAAATTATTAAATATTACTATATATAGTATTTTTATGGTTTTAATTGTTTTTAAATAATTTATACATAAATGTTTGATTTAGTAGTTTAATTTGCTTGTTTATATATATATATATATATATATATATATATATATATATATATATATATATATATATATATATATATATATATATATATATATATATATATATATATATATGATTTCTAAATTTCTCTTTTTTCTCTTCAACGTTTTTCTTAATTTATTTCAAGTTTTTTTTAATATTTTATTTTTTTATAGTTCATTTAAAGTTATATTTAAAAATCTTTACAAATAATTACAAAATTATTTAAAGTACCGAAAAAGGTTTTAGTTAACGATAATAACCTTGTATTGAGAATGCTTTCTTTCTTTCTTTCTTTCTTTCTTTCTTTCTTTCTTTCTTTCTTTCTTTCTTTCTTTCTTTCTTTCTTTCTTTCTTTCTTTCTTTCTTTCTTTCTTTCTTTCTTTCTTTCTTTCTTTCTTTCTTTCTTTCTTTAATCTGATGAATCTCACCTGCTTCAGATGTAATAATACCAAGCACACACTTCAAAGGAGACAAATCGCTGCCTGTTTCAGTGTCTTCTGTTACTCGTGTTTGTTTGTCTGGGGAGCAGATGTGTTTGATGAGCTTCCTGTACTGAAGGATGTGCCACAAAATGTGTTGCATAAACACAATCGGCGATGTAATTATCAAGCTCATCATGAATCAAGTGCTTGAGCTGGAACCAAAACAAGTCGCCATCGAGGTTCTTCCCCCTTTAAATCAAATTGGGTGCTTATGAAACAATTCCCTTCTCCAAATCAGAGAGATGCGGGAACAAACCTCTTATTTCATGCGGGTTCTGCTGTGCTTTCTTCAGCTTGCTGTCATTGCAGGCGCTTTTATCAGTGACACAGTGTTGCTGTTGTCTGTCATTTCTGAGGGCTGATGAGAACTTTTCCTCTATTGCACATGGGAAAGGAGTGGTTTCATTTGGTGACTTTTTAACAAACTTTATCGCAGGATACTCTGGTGGTGAAGAAGCACCAGTTTGAACGGAAGAATCTGAAATCTGATGTACTGCAATGATAGATGGGCACGTGAAAGCTAATTAAAGAGAATTAAAATTCAGTCATCATTTGTTCTGAACCTGTAGGACTTCATTTATTTCTTCTGTAGAACACGAAAGAAGATATTTTAGAATCTGGAAGTAATAATAATAATAATAAAGAATATTTTTTTTTAAATAAATATGAAAAGTATTGCATTTTGATAAATAATAATAATAATAATAATAATAATAATAATAATAATGATGATAATAATAGTATTTAAAGATAATGTAATAACTAACAATAATTATATATATATATATATATATATATATATATAAATGCTCATTTAAAAAATAATAATAATTTAAAGAACTACAGATGTTTTTAACAGCACAAAACTTTTTTGTTCAATTAAATTTGTGAAAAAATGTATTAATAAAGAACATTTTTTTAAAGTAATTTTAAAATAAATATAAATATTATTATATATTATATATATATATATATATTAATATATTAATATTAATATTAATATATATATATATATATATATATATATATATATATATATATATATATATATATATATATATATATATATATATATATATATATATATATATAAAATGAAGCATTCTTTATATTCAAAATATCATCTTTTCATACAGGTTTACAGAGAGTAAATGATGACAAAATGCTCATATTTAGGTGAACTGTTCCTTTAAGTGCATCTGTCTGTGATTGGCTGTATTGAAAATTTACATAGACTTTTTTGTTTTTAAATCAGAATTTGTGTTTGTCCAAAAGGTACAAATACCAGTTATTTTACAGACATAAAAGCCAAATGCACCGCTCGACTCGTGAATGTTTGTTTACCCGTGTATCTTTTAAAGATTTGATGCACTAATGTTAGTTCTCTTTAGAGACCGAGATGCATTTCATAACACTGTGCAGGATCTGTTGTGGCATATTTGAGCACAATCTCCCTGTTATGGTCTGATGGCTGATGGTGAAAAAGTGGCGCCTGCTTTCTAAAAAAAAGACACTTTCTGCAAAGTGGGACGGTCTGTTAATGGACGCTGTCACTTTAGCTGCATTTGAGATTTCGGCTGAAGGTTGGCGTCAGGTTATCCAGCGGCTCCACACTGTCCTGCAGAAACAACGCTGCTTGGGAAAATAATGCAGCGCTTGGCCATTTTAAAGGATTTCCACACTGAATAACGACCTGACCTGCCCTCGTCCTCTGGTTTTCTCTCCGTCCCGTGCTCGGCCCAGGGGAGCAGGTCAGTGGTTCGGTGGCGAGTCCTCGGGCGCTCATACCCTCCTCGCTTTGCTTGATTAGACCCAGAAGTCTCAAAGGCCGCCAGGAGACACATTTGTGCAGAATTGCAGTTTTACTGCGTGCACTTGATGCATCCGTCACCTTTGTTTGCTGCTCTGAGAGAAGATATGACTTCACACCTGATGTGTGCGTGTATCTTGATGTTCAATCTAAATCTGTCTGGAGAACCATCGAGACACAGAAACAGACACTGATCACAGAAATGACAAAATAATAGCAGCTTTAATCTGCATTAAGAGTTTTATGGTGATATACAATCTCCTGCAAATGCGTTTTCCACAAAGAAAATATCATTTCACATTTAGAATGATCATAAAAATGAAAAGGTGTTATGGTACAAATTAAGTCTCTAACTCCGTTTCTCATTATATCGCAGACGGTTTCCAAGTTCTGGTGCAGTCAGAAGTGTTTGGAGGTGAATTGGTGGCACACTTTGAGACTGTGGACGGCCGGTCTTGTGAGGCGCGTCCCATTAATCTTGGCGGTATTGATTAGGATTAGAGGTGAAATGTTATGATAATGTTTGGTGGTTTCTGGAGTTGTGTTGTTCACTGGAGCAGTTAGCACATTAATCACAGCTGTCTGGCCGGCGGTCAGGGGATTCGGGCCATGGGCGGGTGATGCCCAGCTGCCCGGCGCTGGTGTGGGTCGCTTCTGTGAAGGACAGGGAACAATAATTGAAGCCCCAGCGTCCCCAACACAGCACGCATGTCTGACACCTTCACGTGGGCAGGGAATTGATCCTGTGATATAGAGGCTTTTTAGTCTTTGGCTGTCAGTTTATATGTGTGTGTGATTGTTTTCATGAACCAGGACTTGAATGTGTGTGTGTGTGTGTGTGTGTGTCTGTTCATAACATTTAAATTCGTAGGGTATTTAAATAATCATGAGAAAACTATCCCAGAGTTTTTTTTCATTCTCAAAGCCTATCTCAGATCTATGGAAGCTT
Organism: Chanodichthys erythropterus; assembly: GCF_024489055.1. Classification (NCBI taxonomy): domain Eukaryota; kingdom Metazoa; phylum Chordata; class Actinopteri; order Cypriniformes; family Xenocyprididae; genus Chanodichthys; species Chanodichthys erythropterus. The sequence continues at coordinate 30,124,610 of NC_090230.1, forward strand.
GTTTCCACAATAAAATACAATTTTTAATTTTATCTCATGATTGTGACGTTTTTTCTCGCAATTGTGTGATATAGGTCAGAATTGTGATAAAGCTAGAATTGCGAGATGTAAAGTCAGAATTGCGAGATATAAAGTCAGAATTGTGAGATATAAAGTCGTAATTGCGAGATATAAAGTCAGAATTGTGAGATATAAAGTCGTAATTGCGAGATATAAAGTCGGAATTGTGAGATATAAAGTCAGAATTGCGAGATATAAAGTCAGAATTGCGAGATATAAAGTCAGAATTGTGAGATATAAAGTCAGAATTGCGAGATATAAAGTCAGAATTGTGAGATATAAAGTCGGAATTGTGAGATATAAAGTCGTAATTGCGAGATATAAAGTCAGAATTGCGAGATGTAAAGTCAGAATTGTGAGATATAAAGTCGGAATTGTGAGATATAAAGTCGGAATTGTGAGATATAAAGTCAGAATTGTGAGATATAAAGTCGGAATTGTGAGATATAAAGTCGTAATTGCGAGATATAAAGTCAGAATTGTGAGATATAAAGTCGTAATTGCGAGATATAAAGTCGGAATTGTGAGATATAAAGTCAGAATTGCGAGATATAAAGTCAGAATTGCGAGATATAAAGTCAGAATTGTGAGATATAAAGTCAGAATTGCGAGATATAAAGTCAGAATTGTGAGATATAAGTCAGAATTGTGAGATATAAAGTCGGAATTGTGAGATATAAAGTCGTAATTGCGAGATATAAAGTCAGAATTGCGAGATATAAAGTCAGAATTGTGAGATATAAAGTCAGAATTGTGAGATATAAAGTCGTAATTGCGAGATATAAAGTCAGAATTGTGAGATATAAAGTCGTAATTGCGAGATATAAAGTCGGAATTGTGAGATATAAAGTCAGAATTGCGAGATATAAAGTCAGAATTGCGAGATATAAAGTCAGAATTGTGAGATATAAAGTCAGAATTGCGAGTTATATAGTCAGAATTGCGAGATATAAAGTCAGAATTGCGAGATATAAAGTCAGAATTGCGAGTTATAAAGTCAGAATTGCGAGTTATAAAGTCAGAATTGCGAGTTTTAAAGTCAGAATTGAGAGATATAAAGTCAGAATTGAGAGTTTTAAACTCAGAATTGTGAGTTATAAAGTCTGAATTGTGAGATATAAAGTTGGAATTGCGAGTTATAAAGTCAGAATTGAGAGATATAAAGTCAGAATTGAGAGATGTAAACTCAGAATTGCGAGATATAAAGTCTGAATTGAGAGATGTAAACTCAGAATTGCGAGATATAAAGTCTGAATTGTGAGATATAAAGTTGGAATTGCGAGTTATAAAGTCAGAATTGAGAGATATAAAGTCAGAATTGAGAGATGTAAACTCAGAATTGCGAGATATAAAGTCAGAATTGCGAGTTATAAAGTCAGAATTGAGAGATGTAAACTCAGAATTGTGAGTTATAAAGTTGGAATTGTGAGATATAAAGTCTGAATTGTGAGATATAAAGTTGGAATTGCGAGTTATAAAGTCAGAATTGCGAGTTTAGATATATTTCGCTATAAGACGCAATTGCGAGTTTATATCTCACAATTCGGAGAAAAAAAGTCAGAATTGTGAGAGAAAAACAATTGCGAGGAAATTTCTGACTTTATAACTCACATTTCTGACTTTATCACACAATCGTGAGAAAACCAGTCAGACTTGTGTGAGAGGAAAAAATTGCAATTACCTTTTTTATTTTTTTTGTTTAGTGGCTGAGCTTCCATACAGACCCTCTCCATCTCTTCTGCTGTAACAGGTAAAGGAGTATTTTAAACAGCTGCTTTGACAGAAAAGATAATTCGTCTTTAAAGCCGTACAGACGTCTGTAAGGGTTGGAGATTACAGACGGAGTCAAATATTTGAGCACGCTGATGCTGAGGAGGTGCAGAGAGGAAAGCTTTTCATCCCTTCAGAAAGATTTCTGCCGCTTTCAGAGGGAATCAGAGGCTTGTGGGAAACGTATGCTGACAGGTGACGAGGAAAAGAGATATTATTGAAGAACTGATTACAATGCACAAGTACGCCAGAGAGAAGACTGCACAATCGGAGAAAATAAGGGCTTTTGTTGTCAGTTACAATGATCGTAACCTAAACAGCAGATGTTTGATGAAACCGGCTCTGTTTTTATGCACACAATTCGCTCCCAATCAATCAGACTCACGGCAAACCTGTCTTACATATTCAGGGCGTCTTGCAGTCCGTCAGTATAATGAGAACGGCCTTTTCTCCAACACTGAGCCCTTAATGAAATGGTGGCCAAAATCCCTTGCTCAGGACTTCTGCCGCCGAGCGATTTTCCCCCTTGCAGGCCTGAAGCGAAGAGGAGGAATAAAACCCAAAACCACAATTGCTGGTGAGATTGGCAGTGGAAACTTGGGAGACAACGTGTTTGCCATGCAACCTAAATTGGCCTAATTTCTCCCTGGAAGAACAGGGTGTGTGAGATACAGGAAACCCAAGCTGTTTTCATCTTTGAAACCGCCATTACAGCAAACATTTATCCAGCAAATGAGAAGCTTCATATATCATACTCGCTCCACAAGCAAGGATCGGGATTCATGTGTGATTCTACCATTTTATGTACCAATGTAGTGCTTACATTGATCACGCCACAAAATGGTCAATAAGCAGTGGGTTTTTTGCATTGGATTGAGCGTGTGAGCTCAAGTCAGCTTTGATATCTCTGTGGCAGAGGAGTCTCTAATGACTTATGCATGAGAAGATGGACAGAATCACCTTCTACTGTAAAAACAGAGAGAAAGAGCGAGAGAGAGAGATGCTGAAAGGTCACACAGTGAGGAGGAGGGACGAGCTGAAGCCAGCGATGTGTAAAGCAGATTTTCCGCTGGTCACTGGTGTGTTTCACTGGTTTTGATGGGTCAGATGGGTCTGAATTGATATCAGCCGCTCAGAATTGATGTTAGACATCTCATATATCACCAGCCCACGCTCGACCTTTAACAAACACCACACAAACTGCTGTTTAAGTCAGTTACTGTTGCACAAATTAGGCTATTTATTGCACACTGTACTGTTTAGAAGTTTGAAAATGGACAAACCCATTCATCGGGTTGTTTTAACCCAGTGCATTGGGTTGATTTAACCAAGCAGATTGGTTGTTTTAACCCAGGAAATGGGCTGTTTTAACTCAGTAAATTTGTTTGTTTTAACCCATCGAATGGGCTGTTTTAACCCATCGAATTGGGTTGTTTTAACCCATCTAATAGGCTGTTTTAACCCATCTAATAGGTTGTTTTAACCCATCTAATGGGCTGTTTTAACCCATCGAATTGGGTTGTTTTAACCCATCTAATAGGCTGTTTTAACCCATCTAATAGGCTGTTTTAACCCATCTAATGGGCTGTTTTAACCCATCTAATGGGCTGTTTTAACCCATCTAATGGGCTGTTTTAACCCATCTAATAGGCTGTTTTAACCCATCGAATTGGGTTGTTTTAACCCATCTAATAGGTTGTTTTAACCCATCTTATGGGCTGTTTTAACCCATCTAATAGGTTGTTTTAACCCATCTTATTGGCTGTTTTAACCCATCTAATAGGTTGTTTTAACCCATCTTATGGGCTGTTTTAACCCATCTAATGGGCTGTTTTAACCCATCTAATAGGTTGTTTTAACCCATCTTATGGGCTGTTTTAACCCATCGAATTGGGTTGTTTTAACCCATCTAATAGGTTGTTTTAACCCATCTTATGGGCTGTTTTAACCCATCGAATGGGCTGTTTTAACCCATCTAATAGGTTGTTTTAACCCATCTTATGGGTTGTTTTAACCCATCGAATGGGCTGTTTTAACCCATCTAATAGGTTGTTTTAACCCATCTAATGGGCTGTTTTAACCCATCGAATTGGGTTGTTTTAACCCATCTAATAGGTTGTTTTAACCCATCTTATGGGCTGTTTTAACCCATCGAATGGGCTGTTTTAACCCATCTAATAGGTTGTTTTAACCCATTTTATGGGCTGTTTTAACCCATCGAATTCGGTTGTTTTAATCCATCTAATAGGTTGTTTTAACCCATCGAATGGGCTGTTTTAACCCATCTAATAGGTTGTTTTAACCCATCTTATTGGCTGTTTTAACCCATCGAATTGGTTGTATTAACCCATCTAATGGGCTGTTTTAACCCATCTAATGGGCTGTTTTAACCCATCTAATGGGCTGTTTTAACCCATCTAATGGGCTGTTTTAACCCATCTAATAGGCTGTTTTAACCCATTTAATGGGCTGTTTTAACCCATCGAATTGGTTGTTTTAACCCATCGAATGGGCTGTTTTAACCCATCTAATAGGTTGTTTTAACCCATCTTATGGGCTGTTTTAACCCATCGAATGGGCTGTTTTAACCCATCGAATTGGGTTGTTTTAATCCATCTAATAGGTTGTTTTAACCCATCGAATGGGCTGTTTTAACCCATCTAATAGGTTGTTTTAACCCATCTTATTGGCTGTTTTAACCCATCGAATGGGCTGTTTTAACCCATCGAATGGGCTGTTTTAACCCATCGAATGGGCTGTTTTAACCCATCTAATAGGTTGTTTTAACCCATCTTATGGGCTGTTTTAACCCATCGAATTGGGTTGTTTTAACCCATCTAATAGGTTGTTTTAACCCATCTTATGGGCTGTTTTAACCCATCGAATGGGCTGTTTTAACCCATCTAATAGGTTGTTTTAACCCATCTTATGGGCTGTTTTAACCCATCGAATGGGCTGTTTTAACCCATCGAATTGGGTTGTTTTAATCCATCTAATAGGTTGTTTTAACCCATCGAATGGGCTGTTTTAACCCATCTAATAGGTTGTTTTAACCCATCTTATTGGCTGTTTTAACCCATCGAATGGGCTGTTTTAACCCATCGAATGGGCTGTTTTAACCCATCGAATGGGCTGTTTTAACCCATCTAATAGGTTGTTTTAACCCATCTTATGGGCTGTTTTAACCCATCGAATTGGGTTGTTTTAACCCATCGAATTGGGTTGTTTTAACCCATCTAATAGGTTGTTTTAACCCATCTAATAGGTTGTTTTAACCCATCGAATGGGCTGTTTTAACCCATCGAATGGGCTGTTTTAACCCATCGAATGGGCTGTTTTAACCCATCTAATGGGCTGTTTTAACCCATCGAATCGGTTGTTTTAACCCAAGTAATGGGCTGTTTTAACCTATCGAATTGGGTTGTTTTAACCCATCTAATAGGTTGTTTTAACTCAGAATTACTATTGTATACACAACTATTGTTAAAAAATTACTGTATTGCTTGCTTAAAATAAACCCAAAGTATGTTGGAAATGAACATTTATTAATATGTTTAATAAATGAACATTTATTAAGTTAATAATGAATAATAATTAAACAAACACTTATTAATTTGCTTATTATAACATGTTTACCTTTTGATTATTTTTGTTGCCTCTAGTAATTATGTCTGATTTTTAATTCCAACCTATTTTGGGTTCTTTTTAAGCTAAACAATAGTTGGGTTAAATAAAACTGCCCAGCACATTGCGCAAACATTTAACCCAACCACTTGGTCAGAGCAACCCAATTGCTGTGTCGCTGGGTTGTTTTTAACCCAGCATTTGTAACCCATATGAGTGTAAGAGCGTTTGACTCGTAAGGCGTTCAGTACACCCATGAGTCATTGTTTTTGTTTACGGTTCTTTCCATTTATGCGAATAAGCAGGTAGAGGATGCGGTAATGATGGTGTGTGTCTGTGTTGTGGCTGGATGTGGGGTGTGTTGTGGCTGTTGGCGGGTGACGGCGCTCTGTGAGGGTCCGTGTCTCTGTAGGGGGCCTGTCTCTCGCTCTCTCTTTCTCTCTCTGTTCTGTAATGGCAGTGAGATGGGAGGAAGAGGAGGAGGAGGAGGTGAGCACTTGCTCCTCATTGCCCTTCCATTATCACTGGTTGACCTACTTCAGTGGAAGAGTGCGGATGAAATCACGGGTCCTGCTGGTCCCTCGACTACAATAGCCGAGAGCGAGTCGGTGTGTGTGTGTGTGTATGTGTGTGTCTAATGCTGTCTGTCTTCCACCTCGACCCCTCAATACTCCATCCGTGTGTCATTTGCAGTTAACACCTCCATTATCGCCCATGTCTCTCTGCTCTCTCATGTGGCCTTCCTTTATGCCTTTGTTTCTTTTCCAGACAATGTTTGACTTTCTCTGTTTGGGGTTATTATAGTAAACTAAGACTGAATCCATCAAAAAACATTTTTTTACTTGGAATAATAAAGCGTTAACTGAAACAAAATAAAATATACACAACTTAAACTTACAGTGAATATACATAAAAAAAAGCTTAATTGCAATGATTATCAATTAACTAAGTTGAATGCATATTATTATTGAGCATCTGTAGCCTTTTCAAAAGCTTCAACTTCAAAGTGCAATGAGTGCAAAGTCAGTCACTTTTATTTATAAATTAACACTATATTCAGATATTCTGACTGTACTGTGGAGACGCTGCTGAGACGACACCAAGATGTCTCTTCTTTAAAGATATTGTTTTTCTTTCATCAGCATCTTAATGATTTAATTCATCTCTTGGAGTATCTGAAGGGAAACAAGCCTCAATATCAAACATATTGAAATGAAGTAGACTTCCTCCTTTCCTTAATATATGATTTAGTATGTAACATTCTGTGAAAATACCAGTTACTCAAGTAAAAGAACCATGATTTTTTATGCAATTGGCAGATGCTTTTATCTGAAGCGTCTTGCATACATTTGAACTCATTGTGCTCTAGTGTTTGAGCTACATAGATTGTGATAGGGTTGATAATGTGTAGTTTGAACTTGATCTACACGATTAATCATTAAAAGATTGCGATTTCGATTCAAACAGCTTCAGTCTTTTCAACCAAACAGTATCACAATAATTCAGATTATCACAGAAGTACTGGGATAAAAGTTTATAGGTCAGATATAGATTCTATGGTAGTGATCAAAATAGAGCAAATCACCTTTTGAAAGTAACTTGATGCTTCAAATAAAGATTGTATCAATTTACACCAGTAGGTGGCGACAAGTGACAAGTTACAAAATGTTTTGTCATTGAATCATTCACTCAAGAGATTTGTTTAAAAACGCTGATTCGTGCAGTAATGAAGAAGTCATTGAATCATTCATTCAACCTGATTTAAAAAAGTAATTAATTCAATTTAATGAAATAGACTTCAGCAAGCAACGTTTTGTCAGAATCTCTAGTAAATTTCATGCTATTATTGTTTATTTTGTATATATTTATGTGTCTATCCAGAATCATGGGAGACTTGTGATCTCTATTTTAAACAAAAAATTGCAATTCTCAATTTATCCAGAATCGTGCAAATGAACCTAAAAACCTTTAAGTCTAATATGTCAACAATATGAAACAATCATTTTTAACATGGCTTCATCCAATGTTTTGATTTATGTTCCCCAAAATGTATGTAAATGAGTGCATATTTAATTGGATAATGCCTTATCTGTACTTTTAAACTTAATTCAGAAAACTTATAAAAAAAAAAAACAGTTGTCTTAATGTATTGTGACTAATCAACTGGGGAAATATGATTAGATATATTAGTGTTTTGCCTTGAATTCAAACATCAAACGGCTCCAGGAGATGTGGAGTATCACATACAGGTGGTATATGGTGCTTTTGTCTTTTTTAGAGCATGTGGGTGAGTAAATGGTGACACAATCTTTATTTTTTGGGGCGAACTCTTCCTTTAAGCGATTTCCTTCCATGTTTCACCATCAGGTTTGTCTGAAGTCGAGGAGTTAAGAGGATTGTGGTCCTCCTGATAATGACTAAATGAGTTTGGGCGGCTCATCGGGGAGGAGCCTGTCCTCTCGCTGGAGGGCTTCATAACGCATTAGTTCATTAGCTGCTGAAGACGCTGGTCATGTTAGTTCAGATTCCTGCTGTAATGCCATCAACATGGCTTGGCGCCGGTTCCTCCTCTCAAACGACCCGATCCAGTCTGCCGCTGCAGGCGGAGATTTGCGACTTCACATTACACGTGCCCCGTCACATTCAAGCTCACATCAAACTCGTCTCATCTGCTTCCAGCGCTTCAACACCTACGGTGTGTCACGAACGCGTCTGATGCGCAGCCAGAGTCCCGAGTCTTTCTTCACATCATCATCTGCGTCTGTTAATAAAGAACTGCAGGTATTGCTCTCAGTGCAATATAGAGACGCATTAAAAACAAACCGAGTTGGGTTGAAAATGGACAAACCCAGTGAATTGGTTGTTTTAACCCAGCGAATTGGGTCGTTTTAACCCAGCGAATTGGGTTGTTTTAACTCAGCGAATTGGGTCGTTTTAACCCAGCGAATTGGGTTGTTTTAACTCAGTGAATTGGGTTGTTTTAACCCAGCGAATTGGGTCGTTTTAACCCAGTGAATTGGGTCGTTTTAATTCAGCGAATTGGGTTGTTTTAACTCAGGGAATTGGGTTGTTTTAACCCAGCGAATTGGGTCGTTTTAACCCATTGAATTGGGTTGTTTTAACCCAGCGAATTGGGTCGTTTTAACCCATTGAATTGGGTTGTTTTAACCCAGTGAATTGGGTTGTTTTAACCGAGCGAATTGGGTCGTTTTAACCCAGCGAATTGGGTCATTTTAACCCATTGAATTGGGTCGTTTTAACCCAGCGAATTGGGTCGTTTTAACCCATTGAATTGGGTTGTTTTAACCCAGCGAATTGGGTCGTTTTAACCCAGCGAATTGGGTTGTTTTAACCCAGCGAATTGGGTCGTTTTAACCCAGCGAATTGGGTCGTTTTAACCCATTAAATTGGGTTGTTTTAACCCAGCGAATTGGGTCGTTTTAACCCATTGAATTGGGTTGTTTTAACCCAGTGAATTGGGTTGTTTTAACCCAGCGAATTGGGTCATTTTAACCCATTGAATTGGGTTGTTTTAACCCAGTGGTTGGGTTAAACAATAAAAATGCATTAAATTGCTTATTAATAAATGTTCACCTTTTGATTATTATTGTTGTCTGATTTTTAATTTCCAAACTATTTTGGGTTCATTTTAAGACAGACATATAGTCATTTTTAAACAATAGTTGGGTTACATAAAACTACCCAGCACTTTAGGCGTTAGTCAGCCAATCACTGGGTTTGTCCATTTTCAACCCAACTTGGGTTGTTTTTAACCCAGCATTTTTTAGAGTGTAAGTTTGTTCTCCCTGATATCAATGAGATATAGATCATATCATATTATATGAAAAAATATATTCTCCCACTTCAGAACTCAAAATCTCTATCAACTCAGATGTTCAGTGTTGTTATTGTGGACTAAAACTAATGATAATGACAAAAACAAATAACAAAGTTCTTAAAACTAAGAAAAAATTAAATTTAAATGAAAACTGAAAATATAAAAATAAAACTAGTTCAAAATATGAATACTTTAATAATATTTAAATAATACTAAGATGATGCTGTTCTCAATATGAACCAAAACAAGATGATAGGTGTGCATTCTCGCTCTGTTTATTCATTTAGCATCTTTTAATTGTCTTGTTTTTATTTATCTGAGTCAAGGTTGATACTCCAATCAGAAGATCTCAGTTTGAAATCAGTTGACACATTTGTGTGTCTTTCAGTTTCAGGAGATCAGGATGTGAAGTTAAAATAACACGTAAGTCAAACTCCATTAGGTCTCAGAGCTATAAAAGAGCAAACTCTGAGCAACGACTGAGCTCTCGGGGGAGCCGTGAACGAGTCTTTTTTAGGCCGCTGGAAGCGCGGTGTGTGCTTGAACAGGTATGTGGGATGAGAGGAGGATTATTCATGCTTGCGTTCCTCAGGATGGAGTGAGTGAGAGGGAGTGAGGATGAGTGTGAAGAGAGAGAGAAAGACAGCGCTGGATTGTGTGACAGACAGTCAGAATGTTCCGGGCTCTGGAGACGCTGGGCGTCTCTCGTTCACTGACACGTACAGTCCTAAATGTCCTTCAGCTCTGGAGATCTGCTGCGCTGTGTGTGTGTGTGTGTGGTATTCTGGGAAAAGTTAAAGTTACTGAGGTGCCAAACTCTCTAAACGTTGAAGCAGAGGAAGTGAGGTGTAAAAACTGAGTTTACAGTGTTTAATGTGGAGGAGTATACGACATAATGATAGACAATAATATACTATACAGTTTGGGGTGACTACTTTCTTTTTGAAGAAATGAATGATTTTATACAGCATTAAATTGATCAGGTTAACGTTAGGCACTATGGGAAAGATTATAGGTGTGACCTTTTTACCGACAGTCCTTTGTGTGATCAGCAGATCAGCAGCCATGTTCTCCTGACGTTCATCTGAGTATTGATGCAGTGTGTGAATTAATGTTTTCTGATATTTCTGCGCTCTTGATTTGCAGACGAGGTTTAAACTTTTACCCTCGTATCATGGTGAGGAATATTAAACCGGACGGGGGACAAACGGGCGCGAGGACACAACAGGAGTTCAGAATTGAATATAAATAGTTTAATTAGCCCGTTAGTTCATTTGGAAATGTGAATGCTTATCTGCAGGGTGACGCTGAACGCTCAGGCAGAAACTTGCTGAGTGCTGGAGAAATGAGGAAATGTTCAAAGCTTAATTAGGGACGAATATCACAGCGGTGGTTTAATTCAGTACGAACGAATCGAGCAGGAGCTGAGCTTTTATTATCCGTCCTCTGGTCACACGGGTTCCCTATTGTTATTGTCAACTGACACTAAAACTATTAAAAATTGTGTTTATTCATTCAAAATCAACTTAAAATATGAATATGAGATGAAAAACTTACACTTAAAACAACAAAAAAATGGAAAATTAGAAAGTAAGTTGAAGTACTAAAATTGTTAAAACTAAAAAACAAAAATAAATTAAAGCTAAATACATAATAAAAATATTTAAAAAAACAGCAACTATTAAAAATGATTTTCATTAATTCAAAATAAAACTAAAATATGAAAAACTTAAACTTAAAAAACAAACGGAAAATTAGATATAACTGAAGCAAGTTGAAGTACTAAAACTGTTAAAACATAAAATAAAAATAAATTAAAGCTAAATGCAAAAATAAAATAAAAACTATTAATTCAAAATAAAGGTTAAATATAAATATAAGACGAAAAACTTAGAAAATTAGAAATAACTGAGGTAAGTTGATGTACTAAATTGTTTAAACGGAAATAAAAAATAAATTAAAACTAAATACAAAAATAAAAATATTTAAAAAACAAAAAACTATTAAAAAATTATTTTTATTAATTCAAAATAAAGCTAAAATATAAATATAAGTTGAAAAAGTTTAACAAAAAAAAACAGAAAATTAGAAATAACTGAAGTTCAAGTACCACAATTGTTGAAATAGAAATAAAAAATAAATTAAAGCTAAATACATACATAAAAATATTTAAAAAAAACACAAAAACGATTAAAAGTGATTTTCATTAATTCAAAATAAAACTTAAATATAAATATAAGTTGAAAAAGTTTAACAAAAAAAATTGAAATAACTGAAGTTGAAGTAATAAAATTGTTAAAACGGAAATAAAAAATAAATTAAAGCTAAATACAAAATAAAAATATTTTAACAAACAAAAACTTTTAAAAATGATTTTCATTAATTCAGAATAAAACTAAAATATAAATATGAGATGAAAAACTGAAGTTGAAGTACTACAATTTTTAAACGTAAATTAATTAAAGCTAAATACAAAAATTAAAATATTTAAAAAATATTAAAAATGACAAATACACCTTTCTAACACTTATAAAATATAATAAATTCTAAAAATAAAATCCAATTCAACAAATTACTAACATTCTATAATAATGTATCAATAATACTAATAAAATAATACTGGTTCTCTTATTTGCCGTAGAATCCCGTCTTAACTGATCAGTCTCACATGATGTTTGCAAGTAAAATTTGGTTTTGGCGAGTAATTTATATAAGTAAAGCCAACTTTACAGTATTTCTACAGTATTTCTTTATACAGTCCAGACTGTTTCAAAGCAGCTTCACAGAAATAAACAAGAAAATAACAGAATCAATGATGCAAACTTCATCAAATATGAGATAAATTCAGCTCTCGAAAGACAATAGAGTCATTATTCAGATCGATTCAGTTCTTCATCCATTATGAAACGCATTAGATTCAGATTTAAAAGGGAATCAGATCACACGATAACTTTTGTGCTCGTGGTTGTTTAGCTCACTCTAATTGTCCGCTTGATCCCATCTGTGAGTCCGTGTGTCTCCGCACCCGCTCTTCCGGATCCGCGGTAACGAGCTGTTGGGTTTGTTCTGTAATGACCTGCAGGCAGTGGAGGTCAGGCTGTGACCGCATCCTTCTCCAGCCAATTATCATGTGTGACGCTGACGGGCGGCTGTGACACGTGTGACAGGAAGTACAGTGAGGATTGAGCTTTGATTGGCACCATCATTAAACCCCGGAGCAGACGAGCCGTGACCTCCACGCCAGCCTTGACCCCCGACCGCTGTCGCTGCCCGCCGGTCAGCAGAAATGATGCTGACGCCTTCCTGAAGGTACGAAGATTCTCCGATGAGATCTCCGATGAGTTTCTCTGGCTGTAATGAGAAGAAATGCTGCTTTTCCGAAGATTATCCTGAAGAAAAACACCCCAGTAATCACACACGTGTCTCAGAGAAACTCCGTATGAAATCTCCCAATCACAAATTATTCCACATTAGTTGCATTGCTCTGACTGTATGTCAAATATTGATTTATTGTTATTCTATTTATGTCTAAAAAAGACATCTGAGGCAAGTTGATACTTTTATTGACTTTTATTAAAAATGATATACTTTATTACATTATTTTATCTTTATTAGTATTTATCGCGGTGGTTCTTAACAAGGGTTTCAGGTTTCAATGTATTTCAATTAGTACATTAAATATTACATTTATTTTATTTTATTTTTTATTTTTTTCATAATGTATTATATGTATTGTTAAATTATTTATTTATTTATTTTACTTACATTTTACATCAGTTTACTGCTTTATTAAGTATTATTTTTCTAATTATCAATCATGATTATGTACTGATTACAACTTTTCTAAATATTTATTATTTTTTTTATTATTTACTTAGATTTCACTGTAGTTTAATGATTTATTAAGTATTATTTTTGTAATTATCAATCATAATTGATTTATTGATTACTATTTTTCTAAGTATTTATTTATTAATAATGTTTGTAAGTATTTATTATTATTATTTGCTTAAATTTTGCTTTATTTTTTAAGTTTTATTCTTGTAGTTATTATTAATCTTAATTTATTTTTCATTATTAATTAATATTTTTTACAAGTACTTTATTATTATTTAGTTTACTGTTATTTAATTATTTTATTAAAATAATTAAATTTATTTATTTTTATTATTTTATAATTATTCTTTATTAAGATTTTTATAAAAGTACTTTATTATTATAATATTTTTTTACTGTAGTCTTACTTTTTCTTTAAGTATTATTTGTCAAATATTCTTAATCATATTTATTATTATTTTCTAAATATTTATCAATTATAATTTTTATTATTATTTACTTTTTTACTGTATTTTATAATACTGTTTATATTTATTATTTAATAAATATTTATTTAATAATTAAATATTAATATTAAGAGAATCAGTAATATTTAATTACATTTATTTATTTTAATTTTTTATTTTATAATTTAATATTTTTATAAAGTACTTTATTATATTTTTTACTGTAGTTTACTGCTTTGTTATTCTTTAAGTATTTTTTCAAATATTCTTATTCATATTTATTATTATTTTCTACGTATTTATCAATTATAATTAAGTGAACCAGTGTTATTTTAATTTATTATTTAATAAAGAATAAATATGTATAATAAATATATCTAATTTAACTCTTAAAAATAATCTAACTCTAAATAAAAACCAAGATTTTTTCCTCCCTCAATAAATATTGTTATCGAAGATCATACAGTTCTGGAGTTGCGAAATGATAAAAAAATTCCTTCACAATTCCTCCGTTGGGAACACATGAGTGTGTTTGTGTTTTCTGACACTGGCTGTGGTGATTTGTTGTCGACTCCGTCAGTGAAACGCAGTCGCTCAGAATCGCGGCGCTCGGGTGTAAACGCCTCGTCTCCGTGCGCCCGTCCCGGCGCCCGCCTTCAGAGAGGGATGGTGGCGTGCCGCTGTAAATTAGTCCCTGGCGGTGACACCATGCTTGCTGGGTAATTTGGACAATGGGGCATTTGACAGCTCACCCATCAGCACAACTGCACCCTGGGGAGGAAGCCCTCGCTGGCTTTTTCCTCTCGCTCCTTCAGCCTGATGGAGCGGCTCTCTAAGTAGCAGCATCATTCTCCAATCAACCAACAAAATGGCTTTTCATCCGGCGCCGAAAAAGAGCCGAGGATGAAGAGAGAGAGACTTTTTCCCTTCATAAATCTCTCTCTCTTTCTTCTTCTTCCGAGGCATTGGCTGTATGATTGAAACCACACAAAAAACCTTGAAGAATGTCGTCCTTTGTCTGTTTTTTGGCCTTGTAGTTCCTCTAAAAACACAGTTGTGTGAGTTTTGGGATATTTCAGTATCCGGCTGTAGTTTCGGTTCCGTTGGCTGGTGATTCTGGTTTCCATGACACCCCGGGATCAATTTCTCTCTGTGCGCCGTACATATCATTTCCCGTGGTGATAAGTGAGGAATGTGTCCTTGTGCCGTCTGCGCTCCGATTGGAGATTTCAGATAGTGAACGAGTGAGAGTTTTTCCCTGTAGGGATCAGCCATGTATCCCATATTCGGTACGTTTCGCATTTACACATTCACAAAATGTGAGATAATTTCACTCAGGGATATCGCAGTGTCATTAGATTAGTCACATGACTCGCGGCTGTTTTAGCAGCGACTCCGATTTAAACATATTAGAGTTGCTGAATTTCATTCCTTGAATCAGTTCAACTCTGTGATTCAACAGTTTGTTAGAAATGTTGGTCATTATTGTTGTTTATTGACTGTAATGATTAGATTATAAAATTAAAAATTGTATACTATTTTAAAATACTATTCTTGTTCATTTAAGTACAGACATTTTGGAAAACACGCCTACTTGTTTTTAAAATAATTGTCTAGGTACTAATCTTATTTATGTATTTATTTATTTATTGTTTATGATTATTATTATTATTGTTTACTTAATAATAAAGCAGTAAACTACAGTAAAATTTAAGTATTCATTTTCTAGTTATCATTGATCATTTATTTATTGATTACCATTTTTCTAAGTATTTATTGATTATTTTTACATTTACATTACATTTAGATTTAGTTATTTAGCAGACGCTTTTATCCAAAGCGACTTACAAATGAGAGTAGTAGAATCAATTAAATCAACATGAGAACAACAGTATGTAAGTGCTGAGTGAAGTCACAGTTATGTCAGTAAAGTGCTCATAGCGAATTTTTTTTTTTTTTTTTTTAATAAATAAATACACAGATAGGAGAAGAATATTAGTCAAGGTAAGTGCTACTACTACTGGGTCAAGTGCTGACGAAAAAGATACGTCTTTAGCATTTTTTTGAAAATGGCTAGAGACTCGGCTGCTCGGATAGAGCGTGGTAGGTCATTCCACCAGCCAGGAACAGTCCCGGAGAAGGTCCGTGAGAGTGATTTTGTGCCCCTATGTGATGGCACCACAAGGCGCCGTTCACTTGCAGAACGCAGGTTTCTGGAGGGCGCGTAAGTCTGAAGTAGTGAGTTAAGGTATAGCGGTGCAGAGCCAGCTGTCGTTCTGTAAGCAAACATCAGAGCCTTGAATTGGATGCGAGCAGCTACTGGCAGCCAGTGCAGACTGATGAAGAGAGGAGTGACGTGCGCTCTCTTCGGTTCGTTGAAGACCAGTCTCGCTGCAGCATTCTGGATCAGTTGTAGAGGCTTGATAGTGCATGCTGGAAGGCCAGCCAAGCGAGCATTACAGTAGTCCAGTCTGGATAGAACAAGAGCTTGGACAAGAATTTGTGTGGAATGTTCAGATAGGAAGGGTCTAATCTTCCTGATGTTCCTGATGAAGGCAAATCTGCAGGACCGGGTCGTTGCTGCAACATGATCTGTGAAGGTTAGACCAGCATCCATCACCACTCCAAGGTTTCTGGCTGTCCTGGAAGGAGTGATGGTTGAAGACCCAAGTTGAACTGAAAGGTTGTGATGAAGTGTTGGGTTTGCACCGATCACAAGCAGTTCCGTTTTTGCAAGGTTGAGTTGGAGGTGGTGGTCCTTCATCCAGGCAGAAATGGCTGTCAGGCAGGCTGTGATGCGA
This sequence comes from Chanodichthys erythropterus, assembly GCF_024489055.1. Lineage (NCBI taxonomy): Eukaryota > Metazoa > Chordata > Actinopteri > Cypriniformes > Xenocyprididae > Chanodichthys > Chanodichthys erythropterus. The sequence continues at coordinate 30,140,986 of NC_090230.1, forward strand.
CCAGCAACCGTCGGATCATCTGGTTGGAATGAGAGGTAGAGTTGTGTGTCATCAGCATAACAGTGATGGGAGAAACCATGATCCTGAATGACCGATCCTAGTGATGACGTGTAGATGGAGAAGAGAAGTGGACCAAGCACAGAGCCCTGAGGTACCCCAGTAGCAAGATGATGTGACTTGGACACCTCACCTCTCCAAGATACCCTGAAGGACCTACCTGAGAGGTAAGACTCGAACCACTGGAGCGCGGTTCCCGTGATGCCCTTCGACATGAGTGTAGACAGGAGGATCTGGTGGTTCACTGTGTCAAAGGCAGCAGACAGGTCCAGCAAGATGAGTACTGATGATTTTGAAGATGCTCGTGCCAGTCTCAGGGCTTCAGTGACTGAGAGCAGGGCAGTCTCAGTAGAGTGGCCACTCTTGAAACCAGACTGGTGGTTGTCAAGGAGGTTGTTCTGTGAGAGATAAGTAGACAGTTGGTTGAATACAACTCTCTCAAGTGTCTTAGCAATGAAAGGAAGAAGGGATACTGGTCTGTAGTTTTCTAAAAGAGCTGGATTCAGAGTGGGTTTCTTAAGCAGTGGGGTAATCCTAGCCTGCTTAAAAGCTGTGGGAAATGTTCCAGTGTGAAGGGAGGAATTGATAATGTGAGTGAGTGCAGGTAGAATTGAGGAGGAGATGGCCTGAAGAAGAGGAGTGGGGATAGGGTCTAGCGGACAGGTAGTGGGGTGATTGGAAAGAATGAGTTTGGAAACATCTGCCTCAGATAGCATGGAGAAGGAGGGGAGAATTTGTGTGTTTTCAATTAAGATGTTCTTGTCAGTGTGTGGTGTGGAGAATTGGCCGCTGATGGTTGTTATTTTATGTGTGAAGAAAGTGGCAAAGTCATCAGCTGTAAGAACTGATGTGGGAGGGAGGGGAGGAGGGCAAAGAAGAGAAGAGAAGGTTTTAAAAAAGTGTTCGGGAGTCATTTGAGTTGTTAATTTTAGTGTGATAGTAGGAGGTTTTAGCATTGGAGACATTAGTAGAGAAAGAAGAAAGGAGTGACTGATATAAGCTAAGGTCAGTAGGATTTTTAGATTTGCGCCACTTCCTCTCTGCAGCCCTGAGTCTAGACCGATGCTCACGGAGAACATCAGAGAGCCAGGGGGCAGAGGGGGTGGCGCGGGCTGGTCTGGTTAAGAGGGGGCAGAAATCATCTAAGCAGGATGATAGAGTGGTGCAGAGAGTGTCAGTAGCAGTGTTAGTGTCCATTGATGAGAATTGGTTAGCGGGAGAAAGTGTGGATGAGAGGATATATGTGATGGTGAGAGGGAGTGTAGGTTTCGCCGAAAAGTGACGTGTGGTGGGGTGCGTGATGAGTTGGGGGTCAGGTTGAGTGTGAAAGTAATGAGAAAGTGGTCTGAGGTGTGTAGTGGAGTAACCAGTGTATTGTCGGTGGAGCCACAGCGTGTGTAGATGAGGTCCAATTGGTTACCTGATTTGTGGGTAGCTGAGGTAGCCACTCGCTTGAGATCAAATGAGGCAAGCAGCGTGTGGAAGTCAGCAGCCTGAGGTTTGTCTAGATGGATGTTGAAGTCACCAAGTACTAGCAGAGGAGTGCCATCCTCAGGGAAGGATGAGAGTAACACATCCAACTCCTCCAAGAAGTTACCTAGCTGACCTGGGGGACGATAAACAACTACAACATGAATTTTGGTAGGGTAGGTGATGGTAATTGCATGTGATTCAAATGAGCCATTTTCAGAGAGAGATGGTAAAGGATTGAACTTCCATTCATTGGACATAAGCAAACCAGTACCACCACCCCTCCCAATCTGGCGTGAGGTGTGAGAGAAAGTGAAATTAGAGGAGAGGGCTGCTGGTGTGGCAGTGTCCTCTGGTTTGATCCATGTCTCAGTCAGAGCCATGAGATGGAGATCTGAATAAGTAGCAATAGCTGTGATGAACTCTGCTTTGTTGACAGCAGACTGACAATTCCAGAGCCCAATCGAAATAGAAAACAATGTAGTAGGTGACATGGGTAAAGAACGCAGGTTGTTATGGTTGCGCTGCTTACAGCGTGTAGCATGCGATTTACGAGGGTTAGTAATAGTGGGAATTTGGAAGCACATATCTAAAACAAGTCAAAAGACAGACAAGAACACACGGTATAAAGAGGAAAGAAAGAAAAGAGCAATACTCAAGTGTCTTGTCGGTGTCGTTGCTCGGTGGAGTCGCACAGGTAGAGTCGCTGGTCTTTACACTCTTCGGTCCTCACACGAGGAGGGCTTCACATGAGGGCTGTCGCGTCCGCTGCCGCGGTACACTGTGCACTTATACCAGCTTATTACAACGTTAGTTCAGCAGGCCACGCCTTACTGACTCAGAGCAAACGAAACCAAACGCGATTTGCCACGTGACCTCAGTAAACAAGCAGTAAAGCAACTATACAGCACTAAAATCAACTAGAAACGACAGCAAAACACTTACAGTATGCAGATCCTCTTGTAGCTTCAATGATTTTTCATTTCACTATTTTTCTAAGTGTTTATTATTATTACTATGATTTACTTAAATTTTACTGTAGTTTACTGCTTTATTATTAAGCATTATTTTTCTAATCATCAATCATTATTTATTTATTTATTGACTAATTGATTACTATTTTTCTAAGTATTTATTGATTCTATAGTATTTATTATTAAATTGTTTACTACTGCTTTATTATTTTTTAGTATTCCTCTTCTAGTTATTAATCTTAATTTATGTATTCATTATTAATTAATATTTTCTGAAGTACTTTTATTATTATTATTATTATTATTATTATTATTATTAGACACTTTTACTGTAGTTTACAGCTTTATTATATTAAATATTATTATTTTTCTAATTATCAATCATTATTTAATTATTTTTTACATTTTTTCTAAGTATTTATTTATTAATAATTTTATTAAGTGTTTATTAATACTATTTACTACTTACTATAATGTACTGCTTTATTATTTTAAGTATTCTTGTTCTAGATATTAATCTTAATTTATTTATTCATTATTAATTAATATTTTAAGTACTTTTTTATTGTTATTATAATTTTTTTACTGTAGTTTACTGCTTTATTTTTAAGAATTATTCTTCTAGTTATTAATAATTGTAATCATGTATTTATTAATTATTCTTTAATTTATATATAAAGAATATAATATTAATATATAAAAAGTACTTTATTATTGTTATTATCCAGTTTTACTGTAGTTTACTGCTTTATTATTCTAAGTAATATTTTTCAAATATTCTTAATCATATTTATTATTTTCTAACTATCAATTTTTTTTATTTTTTATTATTTACTTAAATTTTTACTGTATTTTACTTCTTACATTTAAAAGCGTTGAATCAGCTGTAATGAAGTGATGGTTCTAATACTGGAAAAGGAAATCAGATTTGAGATGAAACATGAATCTCAGGTGCAGAAGTGAGTAAGATGATCCTCCGTCTGCCCTCGGCTCAGCGCCTGACGCTCCTCCAGCTGCTCTCTCACGCCGCTTTCTTCAGGATTCACTGTCAGGCTCCGGCCGTTTGCTCAGATCCGTTACTGGAGAGACGCCAAACGCGTGATTGTTCGGAGTCTGTAGGTCAGATCCGTTCCTCATGTTTACAGGGAAGGTCACGCTCTAGGCTAACTGGAAGAGAAGCGGGCAGCTGCTTTAGCGTCCTGTTACCCAGAATACACCTGTTTTCACTGTGTTACCTGGATCAGAAATGCCTTCAGGTCATCCTCACTTTCCGGTTTGGTTGATTATTAATTGGAATTGGAACATAATTAGATGTTTGTTATTAATGTGAATCCTGAACTTCAGATAGATCAGAAGAATTTGTCTCGTTCGTTCGCTCATTTATTTATTTATTTACTTAAAGTGGTAAACTATAGTAAAATGAATTATTATTTTAGTATTATTTTTGAATTATTAATCATAATTATTTATTGATTTTTATTAGTATTAGTACTGTAGTTTAATTAATTATACTGCTTTATTATTCTTTAAGTATTAATTTTTCAGATATTCCTAAATATATATATATATATATATATATATATATATATATATATATATATATATATATATATATATATATATATATATATATATATATATATATTTTTTTTTTTTTTAAGTATTTATCAATCATTTATTATTATTATTATTATTATTCATTTTTATCTTAGTTTACTGATTTATTATTCTTTTATTATTTTTCTAGTTATTAATCATATTTCTTTAAAGTGGTTAACCACAGTAAAATGTATTATTATTTAAGTATTATTTTTCAGATATTCTTAAACATATCTATTTATTATTATTATTATTTATTTATCATTTATTATTATTTACTTAATTTTTACTGTAGTTTACTGCTTTATTATTCTTTTATTATTTTTCTATTTATTAATAATTTATTTATTTAAAGTGGTAAATTACAGTAAAATGTATTATTTAAAATTAATCAAAATTATTTGTGATGATTATTTTTTAAGTATTTATTATTATTTACTTAAAATGTACTGTGGTTTACTGCTGTATTTATTTATTTCTTATTTCTTCTTATTATTATTATTGCTGTTTACTTATTTTACTGTAGTTTAGTGCTTTATTATTATTAAAGTTTTATTTTTCTAGTTATTAATTATAATTATTTATTTATTCATTATTACTTAATATTTTTTTAAAGTATTTATTATTATTATTATTATTACTACTACTTTATTTTTACTGTATTATTTTTAAATGTTAAATCTAATTGGCCACAGTGGCTGCAATGAAATGATTCTGATCTGTAAAAATAAAATCAGATTTTTAAAGTGATTTCAGGTCAGTTTTGCACAAATCTCAGTGTTCTTCAGCTCTTGTGTTTGGAGACGACAGGCAGGAATAAATATGAAATATGATTAAATCTGAATGCAGTTGTCAGATGTTCAGTGGAGGAAAAACCTTGTTTTTGTACGATCTTGCGCGGCTGAACCGGGTTCATCCTGCGTTTGATTCGGGCTGAAGTGAATGTCATGGCAACTGCGACGCCGCCTGTTTCTGTTCTGACCTAGAAAGAATGAAAAGAGTGTGTGTTTCCTTCAGTCGAGACGCTCTATCTGTGAAGTTAAGCAGTAATCACCTGCTGTTAATGGTTATCATACAACACACACACACACACACACACACATTTGGAGTGTGTTTTTCATCCAGGCTTAGAGAAAGAACGAGTAAACCAAGGAGGACAGTCGCTTATCTGCTGCTTGTTTGTTTCGTAAGAATCTTACAGGCTCTCTTTTCTTGAGTATTTTTGCAATTATGCATTTTTATTCTTCTTTAAATAGAAGCAGAATGAACTGAAACATGATAACGTGAACATCGCTGCTTAATCTGAGGCCGTAATGAAACCTTTCACCTCCGGATTGAGCACTTTTGGGCAGTTTTTCTGTTTTTATATCTGACGGTTAGAGATCACATGATTCTTTATGAATCGTCAGACCCGTGTGTCACGCATCATAGAGCATGATGGGACGGCCGACGTTCTGAAATCCTTTTATTGTAGGACAGGTTCATCGTTTGAAGTTCCCACACCTTATATTGCGCATCATTCTTGCTTTCCGTGCAGAGCGGAAATAAAAGCGAGAGGCAGTGGGATGGAGGATTTATGCCGGCGTTCATCCGCGTTCACGCTTGACTCTCCCCTGATGGAAGAGACGCAGCGCTGAGGGTGATACAGAGCTTCCCGGGAACCATAAATCTGACGCGCACAGATAGAATCGAGCTTATCTTTCACTGCGCTGTCAGCAGCTGCTATCACACATGTGGAGAACAGCGCTGGTCTCACATCACACTTCTACACAACTCTACTTTCAACTTGACAAAACAGAATCATTTTATCTTGACGTTAATGCAGTTCCATTGTTAAGTGCTGTTTAACTAAAAATAAGTTTATAATACAACTACTACTATTATTTAATTATTTAATTATTTATTTTATAACAAGAACAATGAAAATCCTTTGATTTTAACTGAATTTTATACACAATAAAATAAAATAAATAATGTATTATATTATATTATAGTTAAATATCATATAACAAACAATCTTTTGGTAATGTGTAATTTTTAAGTCAGTCATTTGTAGTTTAATACATTTATTTTTGGCAATGTTAATAGAGTTTTACTGAGAAATGGCTATTTAACATAATAGTAATAGTATTTATTTATTTATTTATTTATTTATTTTTCCAAGTTACAAGAACGTTGAGAATCTTTTGATTTTTACTGAATTTTATTGGTAAATTCCATTTAACATCATTATAAATAAATAAATAAAATTATATAATATTATATTTTATATTATGGTTAAATATTATATATAACAATCAAAATGTAAATGTGCATTTTTAAAGGAAATTTGTGATTTTTAATTCAGTCATTCGTAGTTTAATACATTTAGTTTTGTCAATGTTAATAGAGTTTTATTGGGAAATTGCTATTTAACATAATTGTAATATTATTTATTTATTCAAATTTATTTTTTCCAAATAGAATAATGGAAATATTTTTATATTTTTACTGAATTTTATTAGTAAATAGCATTTTAAAATAATAATAGTAATAATAATAATAATAATACATAAAAAATAATATTATCTTATCTTATCTTATCTTATATTATATTATATAGTTAAATATCATATAATAATCAAAATATTTTATAAATGTTTTTTAAGGCAATGTGTGATTTTTAAGTCAGTCACATACATTTTGTCAATGTTAATAGTTTTATTGGTAGATGGCTATTTATAATATTATTTATTTATTAGTTTAAATAATTTTTTCCAAATAACAAGAACGGAATAAATCTTTTGATTTTAACTGAATTTTATTGGTAAATGCCATTTTAATAATGATAATAAATAAATAAATACAATTATATAATATATTATTTTTTTATATTATGGTTAAATATATAAAAATAAAAATGTTTTATAAATGTGCATTTTTTTTTTTAAAAACAAAGTCATTTTTAATTTAATAAATTTATTTTTGGCAATGTTAATGTAGTTTTATTGGTAAAAGTTATTTAATATAATTGTTATATTTATATTTATTTATTTGTTGATGATGATGTGTCATTGTTATGCAGAGTTGCTGTAAGTATGACACCAATAGTGTGACGTGTTGGTCAGATCATGACCAGTGCAACTTAACCAGCGGTGAGAGATTGGGGAGGAACTGACTATATCCAGGAAATCTTCATTAGATTCAATTCATGAGTTCAAGAGTCATTTCACCTGATTCATTAGTATGTGAATCAGACTTCACAGTTCAAACTGCATTCGTGCTCCAGTGCAGTCGATGTTTTCTACTTACTGAGTTGATGTTATTTCCTGGTACACAGTACTTTGATCTCATCACATTCAGTCGAGGCTGCAGATTCACAACTCTGTTCAAATATCATTTCTTCTGCAGTGCGTCGCAGCGAACGCTGACTCCATTCCCTCATTCCCCGTCTGAGGAAACATCAGGCCTCTCTCTCGCTCTTGAAGGATTCATTTCCTCAAATCATGTTATTCCATCCAGCAGCTCCGTCGCACACCTCATGTTTTCTCTTGATTTGACAGCGTGCCGGCGATGCCGTTTTGAGCGCTCTCGACCGTGTGCTTTTCTCCCTCTTGTCTTTGTCAATTGCTTCCAGTTTTATTGCGATGTTTCCCTCCAGCGTTCGGTGTTTCTCTCAGACTCGCAGGTGCTGATGCTCTTTCACAAACACTTCAGATGCAGTAAAATCGTGTCGAGACGTGCATTACCCCGAGACGCGCCGCTTTTACACACATCAGTTAAATTTATAAAAGGTTAAATGAGCTCTGTGTGAAGATGAAAAGTATTGTGTAATTTTTAATATGTAGATTTACTGCAAGTCAGTCATTGGTAGTTTGATACATTTATTTTTTGTTATTGATAATGTTTTTTAAATGCTGTTTAGCATTACATCTGTGATCATGAGATTAGGATAAAGCCGTTTAAATTACATCAGTTAAAGCACTTATAATAACATGGTCTATAACTTCTGAGCAGTAGGTGGCGCTATGATGAAACTCTGCATGCACCCTCAAGTCGTGCCTGTGATGACATGTACCAAGTTTCATATCAATACACAAAACTTTTGTAATGATACAGCCGCATATCCTTTTTGGCGTGATTGCAGTCAACTTTGTTGACTCGGTAAAACAACGGTTGAGTTTATCAAAAATCTTTAAGCAAATTTTTGTCATGAGTTTCTGTAGATGCTACATTCCAAATTTCGTACAAATCTGACAAATTTTGTAGGAGGAGTTCAAAAAAGTAGGTTTTGAATAAAATTCAATATGGCGAACATTAAGTATGGTAGAATATTGCAAATCTGGTATTGTAGGACTCGACATAAGCCGACAAATCTAATGATGCAAGTTAAATGACAATATGTTGAATTTTTCATGTTATAAGCATTTTTGTAAATTTCATCTCTTGACCACTAGGATGCGCTGAACTAAAACTTTACAGATCCTCTCAGAACATGGCCTCGATGAATCATACTGGGTTACGTAATGATACGTTCATAAAACAGCATTTTATGACAAAATTCAAAATGGCCGACACCCAAAATCGCCGACCAAAGAAAATTGGATATCGTTCAACTCGGCATGCCTCAAGGATTCTAAGGAGACTCTTGATTTTAGGAAAAGGCATTCAAAAGTTATAAGCAAAAATTGCTATTTTTCATATCCCGGCACCAGTAGGTGGCGCTGTGACGATACTGTGCATGTACCCCCAAGTCATGCCTATAATGACAAGTTTGGTGTCAGTTGACTTAAGTCGCGGGGACTTTGATTGACAAGCGATCTAACCATTCATAACGCCGAATCCAGCATTTTGTCCGACAAAGCAGTCAGGATGGAAGATTAACCTCGGTGGACTTGAACTTCGTATACTGACCGCTTTTGAAACAACATACCTTCTGATGTTCATTCATGTTTATTTGATGTTATGAATTAATTAGTAGGAAGAGATGATCGGTTCAGATAGGTTCGGAGCTACAGCGATCTGACACGACACATTAAAGAGCCAAAAAAGGGTTTTTATTGTTTAAAAATACACAGTTTGAAAGCTGGGACTTTGTTTAATATCATAAGTAACCTGCTCTGTCTTGTCTGTCGACGTGTTGTCAGTGTCCTCTTTGCTCCGCGATGTATTTTTCACAGTGTGTGGCGTGACAGCGCCACGGCTTGTCGGACAAAGCAGCAGTAACTAAGGGGGGCGGGTCTTTGCGAAGGGTCAAAACACGAAATCATTGCGAAGATAATGCGTCAAATCCATTTTTGCGTATTCAACGTCGAATTCGTTGACGCGCTATACAAGAACAGATTGGCCGATCGAAAATCTTTTGAAAACTTTTTGCCTGGAGTTTGAGTAGATGCTACATACCAAATTTCATGAAAATTGCTCAAACGCTCTAGGAAGAGTTCGAAAAAGTGAGAAATTCAAAATGGCGTAAAAATGTTCATTATGTCATAGGGTGCTTTTGATTCAGAGGAAAAATAATTTAGTTTCTTACACGTCAAAAGTTATGAGCATAAACATGAGTGAATCTTTGAACTGAATAATATTTATTTATTAATTTTTTTTTTTTGCTTTTGTTTGTTTATTTAAGATGTTATTTTTATGCCATTTATTCATGACATTTAATTGCCATTTATTTATGATGTTTATTTAATTGCAGTTTATTTATATTGTGTAATTTTTTAAAGGTAATGTGTAGTTTTTAATATCTACACTCTAAAAAATGCTGGGTTGTTTCAACCCAAATTTGGGTCAAATATAGAGAAACCCAACTGTTGGGTTAAAAATTGATTTAAAAATTTAACCCGATGGCTGGGTTGTATCAGTTTTGTATCAGAGAGTATCAGTTTTTGGAAGTTTGATAAATAGAGTTTTATTGATAAATACTAATTAACATATATATATTTTTTTTTTTCGATCTCTCTGTCTTGTTTAATTAATTTCGGTTTATTAATGCAGTCAAAAATAATGTGTGCTTTTCTCCCTCTTGTCTTTGTCGATTGTTTTTATTGCAGCGTAACATAACAGCGTTCGGTGTTTCTCTCAGACTCTCAGATGCTCTTTCACAAACACTTCAGATGCAGTAAAATCGTGTCAAAACATGAAACAGCTTTTACTCACATCCAGCGACGGATGCATTGAACACAGCACACGCCGCTCTGGGGAAGCCGCTGTTAATTGAAAAAACAATTAGGCTTTGGGTGACGGAGATGCTTTGTTGCGGCAGACTGCCAGTGAACCCGAACCGAGAGGCTCTGAGGACACTTCCTACATCATTTATTCCCCGCAAGCTCTTGTCTGAATGGATTGTTTGGATACACATGGCCTGCTCGCTGCACACGGGCGGCACATGCAGGGACTGGTGTTGTTTTAGGTTTTTCTTTCAGGCTTTGAAGATGTTTGGCTCTCGACAAACTCTAAAGAGAGCGCAGACTCCCCCGATGTGGCGTTTCATCTCCGATCCGCCATATGAATGGGAGGTGAAGAGATCTTCCAGCTGGATGTGCTGCTGCTGTGTTTGTTTTCTTACATCAATGTTATCACACTTGTTTTAGCGGGTGATCTTGTCCGGTGCTGTTCTTCAAAGAGTCCTACAAAGAACTCGACCTCTTTATTTTAACAACCCGCTCCGTTGAGCTCTCAGTTCTCCAGTTCCTCACACAGATCTTTGGTGTTTCTTGCTGTAAATATGAGACTTTGATATCGGAGCTTATGATATATCTGTACAGCCTTGTTTTAGAAGATCTCTCGAGTTTCAGCAACTCCAAACCAGGGTTTTTATTGTTAACTGAGACGAAAAACATTAATATAAACTACCATTCAAATATTTCAAAAGGACACATTAAATTGATCAAAAGTGACAGTAAATACATGTATAATGTTACAAAAGATTTCTATTTCAGATAAATGCTGTTCTTTTGAACTTTTTATTCATCGAAGAACAAAAATCTGAAGCAGCACAACTGTTTTCAACACTGATAATCATAAATGTTTATTGAGCAGCAAATCATCATATTAAAATGATTTCTGAAGGATCATGTGACACTGAAGACTGGAGTAATGATGCTGAAAATTCAGCTTTGCATCACATGAATAAATTATATTTTACTATATATTCACATAGAAAACTGTTATTTTGAATTATAAAAATATTTCACTATTTTTACTGCATTTTTGATCAAATAAATGCAGCCTTGGTGAGCAGAAGAGACTCTTTAAAAAACATTGCAAAATCTTGCTTTCCCCAAATGTGTGAACGATAGTTACAGTAGTGTATACATAAAAAAAAATATATATGAAAATAACTGAAATAATAATATAATAATATTTCAGTTAGTTTCCAAGGCAACATTTCTCATTTTCTTTAGTTTGACGAAATTCTAAAGTAATTAAAACTGAGATAAAAACTACAGAAATACTGAAAGAAAAACAAAATCAAACAAACAAACAAAAAAAAATCGTCAAAATTGCTAAAACTTGAAACATGAAAATACAAAAATAAAAAGTATTTTGAAATATTAATGGAAACAAAGCTTAATAACTATATAATTAAAAAAAAAACACAAAAGCTAATAAAAATAATAATAAAAAACTCCAGAAAAATTACTAAAACTCGAAAATATAAAAATAAAAATATAAAAATAAAAAGTAGTTCAAAATATTAATGAAAACAAAACTGAAATAAAAACTATATAAATATTGGGTAAAAACCCCACAAAAATAAATAAAAATGCAAAATTACAAAAAAATGGAATGAAATAAAAACTGTATAAATATAAAAAAAAAATAAAAAAACTAAAAAAAAACTTGAAAATGGAAAATATAAAAAGTAGTTTAAAATATTAATAAAAACTAATATGCTCCAAACATTTGAATGCAGCGCATCCTGGAAGTCTTTGTTATTCCGGCTGAACCTGCGGGAGACGCAGGCCGTCTGTGGTGTGAACTATACTGCGATCTGTCGGGTCACTGCGCTGCTCTGCTTTCATAACAGAGCTTACAAGACTGCCGTTTCATTTTCATGAACCATTCCAGCAGGAGAAATCCAATTGAAAAGTTTTCACCGGAATATTCACTCTTCTCTCACACACTCGCTGACCTTCCATACCGCTCGCTGCCTCCATCTATCTCTTCTGTGTTCATACAGTCAAGCTTTCATTCCGGCTGCAGTTTCCTGAGCACGTCATGCGGCGTTATATCAATGTGGATTAGATGCGCTCACGCTTTACAGTTTTCCATGGCATTCGGCTCGCAATATTTACAAATGTAGGGCATCTTGTGGTACTTTTACAAATGGAGGGGCACGTTGATGCCACAGTTATTACTTTTCAAAGAAGTGTTTGGGTTTTATTTAAACGGTTTCCACTAATATATGAAGCAGCAATGTTTCAATGTCTGCTTTCAATGTTGGAAATGTAGGAAAGTTTCTTGATTTCTGAAGGATCATGTGACACAGTAATGATGCTGAAAATTCAGCTTTGATCACAGAAATAAATTACACTTTACTATATATTCACATAGAAAACAGCTGTTTTAAATTGTAATAATATTTCACTGTTTTTACTGTATTTATCATCACATAAATGCAGCATTTGTGCATTTCATTAGAAACTTCTTTCAAAAACACTTAAAAATCTAAAACAATATGCATAAGAATAATGATAAAAATGCATGGTTACTAGTTGATTTGATGGTCTTAGCTGGACACGCTGCTCAACGATGCCAAAGCCCAATTGTTTCCCTTCCAGATTTGTTTTAATTTGATTTATGCACAGACATAATCCAAATTCACATGTGGATTCATATTCAGAAAAGCCTTTTTGGTTATTATAGTACTATTGCATAACATGATCCAGTGAAAACACTTTTGCATATTCTAATATCCTCACTGGAAATGGATGAAATTAAATTTTAATCTTCGTATGGAAGCAATTTGGGGGTGATTTCTGATTAGGATCACTCTAAAGGATTGCAGATTTGTGGGTGAAGGCGAAGTGACTTCTGCTGCAAGTGATTTCAATGAAACATTGCATCAGAGCAGATGAAACGCTAATTGCCTGAAGCGTGTTGTTTTAGTTTCCAGAGGTGACGGAGGTCACGCGGTGACTCTGCTATGTGACTGCTAAAGCAAAAAAACTCACAGGCAATTAAAAGATGCTCGGCAGCTCAGATGATTCAAGGTCAGAGTCTTTCATACACGTTTATTCTTGTTTTTTATACTGTGGAAATTCAACAGGCCTGTTTTTCTGAGGGGAAGGTGTGGTTGAGCTTTCTAGATGTGACTCTGATAACTGTGACTCAAATTACATCCCCGAGCACCAGCATCAAAGCTTGGCAGTCTGGCATGAAGGTTTCCCCCAGCGTGACGGCATGCAGACGGGGTGGAGCCCAAAACCGGGCCCCTGTGCACCGCTGGGACAAACACACAATCTTCTGTTGTGGGTCGACTGTCCACTCCAGCAGTTAAGGCAAGATACTACACTCTTAAGAGTGGAAAAAAGGTTCAGTGGGGTTCTATATAGAACTCTAGGGTTCTTGACTCGATTTTAAAGGACCCTTCAGTGGGGTTCTATATAGAACTCTAGGGTTCTTGACTCGATTTTAAAGGACCCTTCAGTGGGGTTCTATATAGAACTCTAGGGTTCTTGACTCGATTTTAAACGACCCTTCAGTGGGGTTCTATATAGAACTCTAGGGTTCTTGACGCGATTTTAAACGACCCTTCAGTGGGGTTCTATATAGAACTCTAGGGTTCTTGACTCTATTTTAAAGAACTCTTCAGTGGGGTTCTATACAGAACTCTAGGGTTCTTGACTCGATTTTAAAGAACCCTTCAGTGGGGTTCTATATAGAACTCTAGGGTTCTCGACTCGATTTGAAAGAACCCTTCTGAGGTTCTTTATGGTTCTTGACTCGATTTTAAAGAACCCTTCAGTGGGGTTCTATATAGAACTCTAGGGTTCTTGACTCGATTTTAAAGGACCCTTCAGTGGGGTTCTATATAGAACTCTAGGGTTCTTGACTCGATTTTAAAGAACCCTTCAGTGGGGTTCTATATAGAACTCTAGGGTTCTTGACGCGATTTTAAACGACCCTTCAGTGGGGTTCTATATAGAACTCTAGGGTTCTTGACGCGATTTTAAAGGACCCTTCAGTGGGGTTCTATATAGAACTCTAGGGTTCTTGACTCGATTTTAAAGGACCCTTCAGTGGGGTTCTATATAGAACTCTAGGGTTCTTGACTCGATTTTAAAGGACCCTTCAGTGGGGTTCTATATAGAACTCTAGGGTTCTTGACGCGATTTTAAACGACCCTTCAGTGGGGTTCTATATAGAACTCTAGGGTTCTTGACTCTATTTTAAAGAACTCTTCAGTGGGGTTCTATATAGAACTCTAGGGTTCTTGACTCGATTTTAAAGGACCCTTCAGTGGGGTTCTATACAGAACTCTAGGGTTCTTGACTCGATTTTAAAGAACCCTTCAGTGGGGTTCTATATAGAACTCTAGGGTTCTTGACTCGATTTTAAAGAACCCTTCAGTGGGGTTCTATATAGAACTCTAGGGTTCTTGACTCGATTTTAAAGGACCCTTCAGTGGGGTTCTATATAGAACTCTAGGGTTCTTGACTCGATTTTAAAGGACCCTTCAGTGGGGTTCTATATAGAACTCTAGGGTTCTTGACGCGATTTTAAACGACCCTTCAGTGGGGTTCTATATAGAACTCTAGGGTTCTTGACTCTATTTTAAAGAACTCTTCAGTGGGGTTCTATACAGAACTCTAGGGTTCTTGACTCGATTTTAAAGAACCCTTCAGTGGGGTTCTATATAGAACTCTAGGGTTCTTGACTCGATTTTAAAGAACCCTTCAGTGGGGTTCTATATAGAACTCTAGGGTTCTTGACTCGATTTTAAAGAACCCTTCAGTGGGGTTCTATATAGAACTCTAGGGTTCTTGACTCTATTTTAAAGAACTCTTCAGTGGGGTTCTATACAGAACTCTAGGGTTCTTGACTCGATTTTAAAGAACCCTTCAGTGGGGTTCTATATAGAACTCTAGGGTTCTTGATTCGATTTTAAAGAACCCTTCAGTGGGGTTCTATATAGAACTCTAGGGTTCTTGACTCGATTTTAAAGAACCCTTCAGTGGGGTTCTATATAGAACTCTAGGGTTCTTGACTCGATTTTAAAGAACCCTTCAGTGGGGTTCTATATAGAACTCTAGGGTTCTTGATTCGATTTTAAAGAACCCTTCAGTGGGGTTCTATATAGAACTCTAGGGTTCTTGACTCGATTTTAAAGACACTTCAGTGGGGTTCTATATAGAACTCTAGGGTTCTTGACTCGATTTTAAAGAACCCTTCAGTGGGGTTCTATATAGAACTCTAGGGTTCTTGATTCGATTTTAAAGAACCCTTCAGTGGGGTTCTATATAGAACTCTAGGGTTCTTGACTCGATTTTAAAGAAACTTCAGTGGGGCTCATTATAGAGCTCTGGGATTCTTGGACCCGTTATGCCAAAAAGGTTTTATATAAGGAGGAATGTCTAAATATTGCATAATACTTTAATATTTAACCGATTATTTCAATTTTTTCTACTGGTAAAGTATGTTTACGAGCTGTTTAATTGATAACATCTAATTAAAATGGATTAAAACAAAAATAATTAAAGATAAATCCATAATATGATTCATGATGTGAACCCCTAAAAGATTCTATGTATGAAGTGCCTGAAGGGAACCTTTTAAAGTTCCATATAGAACCTCTTCTTCTAAGAGTGATAGGTGCATAGGGTAGAAATTGATAACTAATAACAAACACATATCATCAAACATTCCCCAGTTGATTAATCACAATAATTAAGACAATTGTTTTGTATTACAAGTTTTCTGAAATGTTATGTTTAAATATGCAAGTAAGGCATTATGTAATTAAATCTGCACTAATTTGCATACACATCCAGAACAAACATCTGAATATTGGATATGCCAAGTTCAAAATTCTTATTTAATTTTGTTGACACAATAAAGGTTATTACAGAGGGGATTTTTGGATATAAATCAGAAAATACTGTCAACAGTAAATTACACTTTCACTGTGTTGAAGGGGGTGGATTTATAATCAGTCTTCTTGTATTATGCAATGAATAGGAAATCATAGTTTTATTAAAACCAGTTTATCTATTCTGGTATTTCTGTTGCAGGCGATGTCTGTATTTAGTATCTGAGAGGTGACAGCGTCTGACCCATGTCAGGAATGCAGTAACATTTAGCCCGGCTTCCAGAGAATAAACACGTGCTTCTTTTGTAATGAATTAATTTGCTCATACAAGTACATTAACCAAGAGTCATATTTTGTAGCAAGAGAATTGTAAGTTTGAACTTTTTTCCTATTCATTTTCATCTGTTCTTCTCATGATAGCTGTATGAGACAACTGTGTCTAAGGTCATGAAGGTCAATAACACACTTCATAAATCCACTAACACATTTATAGCATGTGCAATTCTTTTTTGGTCACTATATAGAGCCAAAATCACAAAATTGACCAGTGCATTAAAGAACCCTGTAGTTTCTTGCCTTAAAGTGTGGGAGGTGTAACGCACGTGCTGCATTGTGTCGTGGGTTTGATGCAGGACTCTATTCTGTCTCTTTTGTCCACTAGAGATCTGCGAATCTGTGGGCGCTTGTTGGCGTGAGGGCAATTTTCTGTCAAGTTTTTCCATTTCTTGAGTGCTTTTCGCCTCTTTTATTCTCTTTTATTTATTATTTCTGCTGACGAATTGGAGCTCTCATGCATCGAAGCCTTTTATGCCACCGTCTGATCTCTCAGGCCTGCCACGAGACAGACTGATGCCGCGGCTCTGTGAGTTTCCTAGATGTAGGAGGGAGTTTTTGGGTCAAGGACTGGAACGCTGGCGGTCTCTGTGTCTGCGAGCGTTACATGACTGTCAGTGGTTTGGCACGAGGACAGCGTTCAAGAAATGTTCAAGGGTGTGTGTTTGAGTGCACATTTTGTTAGGATGCATGTGTGTGTGACCGAGATAGTGATCATGCTCAGTAGGGCTGGCAGTCGCACCAGGTCATGGTTCTGGTCCATAGCTAATTGTTGAGCTGATAAACCTGCCCTGGTTTGCTCAGATACCGTCCGATGGGAAGCTTTTTTGTATGTTTTCCTGTGCTGTTGTAATGTGCTGTGTCACTATAATAGAGGCCGAATGTTAATGTCCTGTTCACTACACCATGTGTTTTCATTTTTGTTAAAGATAGCCAATAAGCATTCACAAGAGGCCGTCTGTTACAGGGATTTTACCATGGTTAAAAAGTTTTGATCATCCCAGGCTGAAAGTGGAGAGGTAAATCACTGGTAAAATCACCTCTCATGGCAGCAGCAGCAGCAATATGATAAAAGACACCAGTGTTCCTTAAATAATTAGTTGATCTCACTGAGTCAAATATCAGTATTACTGCTGCTCAGGATTTAGGGTTCGATTAAACGCTCATAATCTGTATAGCAACTAGAGGCCGGTTAATTGCCGCTGATTGGTGGAACAATCAAGTTATCGGCAAAAATTCATGCCGATAGTTGTTTCAGGTTGCATCCGTTGCTGGAGCGGCTGAGAAAGGGTCCGCTGTCATCATGCAGTACGAGAGCGACCTCTAGAGGTCGGAATCACTGATGCCTTTTGTTGTTTGTTTTGACACGTGAGGCTGACACTTCAGATGCACCTTTAAAACACTGACAGTGAAACGGTATGAATACACATGTTGTTATATCATTATAAAGTTATTAATTTGCTGACTAGATGCTGCATTATTTATTTTTATTTATTTTATTTGTATTTTTTTAAGCAGGAAAAGATTAAAAACAAATCGGGCCTGACTCTGTATAAAAACTGTTTTTCAGCAGGTTCCTGCTCTGCAGAACATAAATACCACACACACAACAAACTCCAAGATAAAACAACAAAAAACACACACAAACCAAGAGAAAAAGCATTAGGGGGAGACCATGGAGCCACCTCAGTGGTCACAGATGTACCTGTCCATTAGATGGCGAGCAAATGTTATTTTAAATAGACTTATTGATGTTACAGTTCTGATGTGCTGTGGGATCTCATTCCAGGCTTTAGTAAGCACATGAAAAAAAGATTTCTGTCCATAGCAGTTCCTAAAGGCCGGTACAGGCAAAAGTCCATTAGAGACAGATCTCGTAGTGCGCTCGAACCTAAAGCTGAGTTTTGGAACCAGCGCAGTAAGTGCCGTTGAGGTGTGTCCATTTAAGATTTGACAATACAAGTTCATCCCATGGCTTAATTTATAGTTCTGAAATGTCAAGGCATTAGACAAAGATAGTGCAATACAGTGGTGAGTCCAGCCTGGAAGCCTGTTATGGATCTTGTAAGCTCTATTATAGAGTCTTATTACTGGTTCAAGAATTTCATTTGATGTGAGTGACCAAACAGGTAAACAATACGACAGAGTGGACATAATAATGGCATGAAGATATGTTTTAGATACAGAAAGAGACAAATATGGTCTAATTTTACTATAAACAAATAACTTTTGATTTAACTTTCTGATTAGAGTTTGGACATGTTCACAATAAGAAAGATGTGAGTCAAGAGAGACTCCCAAATACTTATACGTGGATACAATTGAGAGTTTTTGATTAAAAAAGGTGATGGGATTGGATATAGATAGCTGTCTCCAATCCCATCACCTTTATTAGCAGGTCCGAAATTTTCACACGTTAAAAAATAAATACGACCTCACGTTGTCGATCACATTTACACACTGCCTCTGCAACATTTGTCTGTCATAAAAAAAATTGGATCGGGTTCAATTCATTTCGCATCCTTATATATATATATATATATATATATATATATATATATAATATTTATATAATATATATATATATATATATATATATATATATATATAATATAATATATATGTGAGTTTGGTTCCAAAACGTGATAAATGCCATTTTTAAAAAAATTGAGTTTCCGCCAAAATCAGTATTGTATCTGGTCGGTATTGAAACGTAAGTCATGGAAATGTAATCATTGACGTGAGGAGATTAAGAAGATGAGGCTGTTGCTTGTTCCACGACAGCATAAAAAAAAAAATGTGTCATCAAATCTAGATTTGAATTTTTTTATGTTTTTATAACCAAAAGATGCTCTGTGAAAGGTTGAAACAGAAAATGGTGGTTTTCATCTTGCCACTTTCTTGGTAAAAAAAAACACATTTTTACTCAAATTAATCAAAATGGAGTTAGAGCATTTTGGGACCAAACTCTTTATATATATATATATATATATATATATATATATATATATATATATATATATATATATATATATAAAGTAAACTTTTAATTGCTTGGGATAATCCCGCAGCTCCTTGATAAGGAGGTGGAACTCTCCTTCCTCTCTATGCAATCTCAGGATTGGATGGATCCAAAATTTCCTCTTTATTTTTCTCTTTTTAAGAAGAGAGAGGACAAAAAATCATCCTCACTGATTGAAGACTCCATTTTGTAACCCTAACTGTTTTGTGAACGGATTAATTAGTAGACCTCAACTTCCTGTTATTCTGGTGTTCAGGCAGAGTTCAAGCCAAGGTTATGACTCCCCTTCAATTAGCAGGTGATTAGGGTCCGGTGACGGGGCAGGTGTGATTTAGGACCTACATGTGATGAAAAGCAGCCACACTCTACCCAGAAGCCCCTGGGGCTCAGTGTCACCGGTTCACCTCCATCTCCTCGTTCCCCTAACTCTCAGCACTGTTACGTCGCGGCTGATATCGATGTGATGTCGCAGCTGCGTCCTGACAAGGATCCTATTCGGCCGTTGCTCGAGACGAGGGCCGAGAATCTCTGATGTCCCTTCTGTGTCTCTCTCCAGATTCATTCTCCTTCTGTGTAAATAATTGATGTCTGGCGGTCGGTTGTTAAGAATAGAAAACGTATTTGCAGGTGATGAACGGCTCTGCAAATGGCCTCTTGCTTCCCTCTCGGGGCGTGGACGTGGAGTCAGGGGGCAGATATTTGAACGGCAAACATGGGATGTATAGAGCCGATTCCATATTGCAGTGGTTCCCAAACTGGGGTACGTGAGGTGACAAAATGCTGAGTAGTTCATTTAATTCTACCTTAAAATAATATTAAAACTGAGCATGTATTTCTAACTGCCAAAATGTCATAAATCCAGTACATTTAATCAAATTACCTCATCATTTGCAGTCAAAAATGTCTGTATCCACAGAAGCAGCATGCATATGATAGATTGCTTGCAGTGTGCTGCCTTAAATCGCACTAAATTACTGTCGTTCTCGACAACGCACCTTTGTAAAAGTAGCACTTACTTGCATGAAGAACAAATATAGACACAGATAGTGGATTAATTTCGATTTAAGACTCAAACTTTTTATGAAACAAAAACATACTTTGTGTGATATCTTGTATTTAATGATGATAACGAGCAAGAATGCAATTGACCATTCGCCGGGAATTTGATTGACAAGTGATCTATCCAGTCGTAACACAGAATCCGGCATTTTGTCCGACAAAACAGTCAGGAGTTAGAAGATTAACCTTGGTGGACTTGAATTTGAAAAATGGCGTATACTGACGTCTTTCTGTGTTTGAAACAACATACCTTCTGATGTTCATTCATGTTTATTAGATGCTATGAATGAACTAGTAGGAAGAGATGATCGGTTCACGAGCCGCTTGAGCTGAGGAGCTACAGCGATCTGACACGACACATTAAAGAGCCACAAAATGGATTTTATTGTTTAAAAATACACAGTTTGAAAGCTGGGACTTTGTTTAATATCATCAGTAACCTGCTCTGTCTTGTCTGTCGACGTGTTGTCAGTGTCCTCTTTGCTCTGCGATGTATTTTTCACAGTGTGTGGTGTGACAGCGCTACGGCTTGTCAGACAAAGCTACAGTAACTAAGGTCTTTGCGAAGGGTCAATTTTTCCCAAATATCCACATGACTGCAAACATGACATTATTATACAACAGGTCAAAACATAAAACATGCATTTTAAAACACAGTACTGTCAGTATTTACTCTATTTTGCAATGAAATAATAGTTCTAACGAAAACCACAGCAGATCTACGACACTCGCAAACAATTCTGCGGCTTCGAACGAATCGTGAGAGTCAATGATTCACTGATTCATTCACAGCCACTTGCTTCGTTACTGAATGAATGACTCGATGATTCACTCATAAAAACAGTGACTTGCTGATATTTGAACGTGACCGGCAAACACGGGACGTACAGAGCCGATTCCGTCTCAAGTGGCGTTTCATAGTCCTCAAAGGAAATGCCGATTGCCTCTTCCTGTTTACTTTTCTCCGTGAACCCTGTTGCTCCGCCAGCGTCAGATAAATATAGGTTTGTGTTTGATGAGGAAGACACCGGTGAGGCAGGGCTCTGATGAAAGAGAGCCGTAATTACAGGGGACGGTTACCCGTCTGCAGACAAATATCTGTGGAATTAAATAAACCAGATTCCCTCGGTTGAAGAAGATTGCCGCAGGTTTGTGGGAAATGAAATCTTACATATTTAGTCTCAGGCATCAAACACACTGTATGTACGTGTGTGAACGCAAATGCTTCTAGACACACGAGCTCTGCTTTAATGGATAGAAAACAATTCATGTGACTATCTATCTTTCTGTCTATCTATCATAGAGAAACATGAATATTCTGTTTTGTGTACAGCGGGACCACACGCCTGTTGCAATATATTTCTTTCCTTACATGCACAACCTGCGTTTGATTACAGGACGACTGCATCTGTTTCTCTTTATCTGTCGAGAACAGTAGCTCACATCCAGCCTCGCAGGCAAACACATGTGCATCAACAATCCCTATAAAACACCCATGAACGCTCTGATGTGTTTGAGACTCACTCCTTCTCATCTTCTCGTCCCTCTGTAGATGATGACTATCTGGGATTGGGCGAACTCCCGGAGACGTTCCCCTCGGACCCGCCCGAGCCTCTCCCGCACTTCCTGATGGAGCCAGAGGAGGCGTACATCGTCAAGAACAAGCCCGTCAACCTGTACTGCAAGGCCACGCCCGCCACGCAGATCTACTTCAAGTGCAACAGCGAGTGGGTCCATCAGAAGGAGCACATGGTGGAGGAGCGCGTGGACGAGACCTCCGGTTAGTGGCGGTTCGGGATTGGGAGGGGCGGAGGAGGCAAAGAGAAAAACACACAAATAGCGCAGCATTAGGGCTTTTGACATTGCGATATGAAAAGGTCCAGGAAATTTCACCAGATGACTTGTTGAATAGCGACATTTGAAAAGAATAAATCATTCTATTGAGTGGGGTGATTTTTTTTATTTTTTTCATTAAAAGGATTTTTTTTTGAAGAAGAAAGGCAGAAATATTGCTTTTATTCTGAAGACATTTTTTGAGTGCAAAATCATTGTAGGGCTAAATGATTTGGGAAAAACTTGAGAAAAATCTGAATGTTCTTTGGGTTTGCTTTTGGGTTCTCAAGAACCAACTCAAATCTCTTTAAAAACAAATATATTTCCACTTGAATTTTCAATCAGCCACATTAACACGTTTTTTGTTAATTCACTGTTAATTCAGTATAATTATTATGGTTTTATTATTAAGTTGGCTTGAAAAACTTACTGTTATGCTATTTTTTTCTGAGACTAAAATTTCCAACTCTAACTCCTCCTAGAGCTTTAACTCTACATACTCCAAACTCGGGTCAGACCTTCAGACTGTTCTGACTTAGTGTGCTATATCTTTTCTAACTGATCCGACTTACGGTTTTCCTAAAAAATGACTATTAAAGCTCGGAAAAATCCCATTGAACTTCATTGACAGAATGTTCAAATGAGCCAAGACTTTCAAACTCCAACTGTCAGAATTCAAATTTAAACTACGGAAGCCCATTAGACTCAAATTCAATTAGAGTCAAGTGCCATTCTATGTACTGTTTCTAATCCAATGAAACTCATAAATCTATCTATCTATCTATCTATCTATCTATCTATCTATCTATCTATCTATCTATCTATCTATCTATCTATCTATCTATCTATCTATCTATCTATCTATCTATCTATCTATCTATCTATCTATCTATCTATCTATCTATCTATCTCATAGCAACCACCCAAAACATCTTAGCAACTGCATAGAAACAACCACTCAGAATACCCTAGCAACCACATAGCAACACCCTAGAAACCACCCCGAGTACCCTAGCAACTGCATAGCAACACCTTAGCAACTGCATAGCAACTCTATCTATCAAAACTACTAAACTAAATCTTTCAAACTGAAAACTTTCAAACTTCAAACTTTTAAAACTACTTCAAACTTTCTAGCTAGGCTTTTTCAAGCCAACTTAAAGTTTGTCTTCAAACTTTTAAATCTAGTTATTATTATTATTATTATTAATAATAAATAAATATTAAGCAAAATAGGAAATATAATACTTTTGTGCTGTAAAATAAAAAAAAATAATTTAATTTTTATTATTATAATTATATAATTTAATTGTATTATGATTATTATTAAAATTTTAACTCAACTCAATAATATATATATATATATATATATATATATATATATATATATATATATATTTATATATAGTAATAATTCTATTGTACTGTAAAAGTCATACAAATAATTACATTTTTATTATAATTTAATGATTATGATGATAATTTTTTATTTTATTGTGATTATTATAATTAAATACAATTTTTAACAAAATAATATATATATATATATATATATATATATATATATATATATATATATATATATATATATATATATATATATAGTAATCTATTGTACTTTAAAATAAAAAATGAAGTCATAAAAATAATTGTATTTTATTATTATAATTTAATAATATGATTTTATTGTGATTATTATTATTAAATAAAATTTTTAACAACATAATATTTTACAGTATTTTAACATTTTTTTATTTTACAGTGCGATAGAATTACTATATATGAAGTCATAAATTGTATTTTTATTATTAGAATTTAATTATATGACTATTGTGATTATTATTAAATAAAATTAAGTTCATATATATATATATATATATATATATATATATATATATATATATATATATATATATATATATATATATATATATATATATGGTAATAATTCTACTGTATAAAAATCAAGTAATAAAAATAATTACAATTTTCTGTGAAATTAGAATCTTCAGTTCTTCAGTAAACCAACAAACTAATAAAATACGCAAATATGCGCTGCTGATTTCAGAATGAAGCGTGGATCTGTATGTTCATTTACACATATATTTACTTAATTAAATCGCAGCTTGTGCAATTTGACAATCGCACCAAACCATATTGCAATATGATTTTATTTTGATATATCATGCAACCCTGCGCATCACACAGCAGCTCTCATCTCTGAGGCGGTCGAGTCTAAATGTGGGGAAAATCACACAAATGAATAATTCAGAGGAGACTTTTTACAATGTCCCCCTCTTTCCTCCAGCCTGTAATGAGAGGGATTCTCAGCCTTGTTAGACTCAGAGCGCCACAAACTGAAGCCTGTAAAGCTAGTGTAAGTCTGGGGCCGTCGGGTTTGTTTTGCGTTTGGTGTCTGGGATACGGACATCATTAGGACTCCAGGTTTTGATGCCGAGATCTTCTTGTCTGACACACTTCTTTCACACAAACCCTTGGTAACAATCACTCGTGGGACGCGCGGCAGAAAGATCTTGAACACGAGAGACGCGGCGGTCCTGCGCATCCTCTGCAGTTATGAAGCGCTTCAGGAGGTCGCTTTCAACTGTTGTTTCTCTCCGTCTCGTTTGTGTCTCCTCTGCCTGTAATTCTCTGCGCACCAGTGTTTCTCTCGCTCTGTAGAGTTCAGCGTCTCTCCGCTCATTTTATCATGTTTTGCTCTTTACTCTAGCGCTGCTGTTTCCTGTGATGACGACATTCAGAGAGTCGGAGCCTCTGGCAGACTAGAGCTGAAGAACTGTTTCAATCAAAACTACTGTACAATCACACAGGAAAACAATATATATGTGTGTGTGTGTGTATATCTACTATATAGATGTGATCTTTTCCTGTGCGAACATATAGTACTTTTTTAAAACTTTATTATAATATATATGATATAATTTTTTATTAAAATATGATATATTACATTTTAAAACTTGATTAATTATAGTATATATTATTTTATTTGTTTTAATAGTAAATAAAATAATATATACTATAATAAGTTTAAAAAGGAAAATATATATGTATATATTTATATATAGATGCAATCTTGAACATACAGTAGTTTTTTTATTTATATGTAAAAGAAATATATGACTATATAGTAGCTATATATAATATTTTATTTAATTTTTAAACTTTATTATAAGAATATATATTATTTTAAATATGATATATAATAAAATAATATATATTCTTATATATATATTTATATATTTTTACATTTTAAACTTTATTAATTACAGTATATATTATTTTATTTGTTTTAATAGTAAATAAAATAATATATACTATAATAATAGTTTAAAAAGGAAAAAAATATTATATACAGTATATATTGATATATTTATTTTTTCCTTTTTAAACTTATAGTATATATTATTTTATTTACTATCAAAACAAATAAAATAATATATACTGTAATTAATAAAGTTTAAAAATGTATAAAATATATATTCTTATAATAATAGTTTAAAAAGGGAAAAATAAATATATCAATATATACTGTATATAATATATATTTTAAAAAAGTTTATAAGAATGTATATTATTTAATTTATTAAAAGGATGTATATACATAATTTATTTCTTTTAAAATTATCATTAATTAGAGTATATATTATTTTATAATATCGATATTATTTTAAAATATCTGTTACTGTAGTTCAGCCGGTTTATTGTCATGTAAATCGGTCTGTGTGACGCAGTCATTGTGCTTCTGTTTGAATCCAGCGTTTATTGAATCCAGCAGGAGTATCGCAGTGATGCTGGGATAGAAATGAGGTGGACAATGCCGGCGTGTGTCTGTGGGGATTTAATATCCAGCCGTTCAATAGCGGCGCGGCACTGAACGCCAAAGAGTGTGATTGCTACCTGTGCGCTAGCGGCGACAACTCAATTTCCCTTTTTTGGCAGCTGAATGCAGCCAATCAAAGGAGCCGTGTCGTGTGTAATGGCTCCAGAGCCCTCGGGGCATCTGATTCTCTCAGACGCACTGACCACTGAGATCCAGACACACACACACACACACACACACACACACACACACACATGCAGATTGAGTTTAATGGGAAAATATAATCTTCATCTGTGAATTGGGGTTTAAGCTTTAGATCAGGCAAACGGATTTTCACTGACGAAGATGAGGGTAACTCTGAGAATCGCCCTCGTCCCCGAGAGTCTGTGTGCTGAGAGATCTATCTATCTATCTATCTATCTATCTATCTATCTATCTATCTATCTATCTATCTATCTATCTATCTATCTATCTATCTATCTATCTATCTATCTATCTATCTATCTATCTATCTATCTATCTATCCATTCATTGTTCCATCCTTCCATCATTCTATCCACCCATCCATTGATCCATTGTTCTATCCATCCATCCATACATCCATTGTTTTATCCATCATTCTGTCCATCCATCATTCTATCCATCCATCCATTGTTCCACCCATCCATCATTCTGTCCATCCATCATTCTATCCATCCATCCATTGTTCCACCCATCCATCATTCTATCCATCTATCCATCCATTGTTCTATCCATCCATCCATTGTTCCATGCCTTCATCATTCTATCCATCCATCCATGCATCATTCTGTCCATCCATCCATCCATTGTTCCATCCCTCCATCTTTCTGTCCATCCACCCATCCATTCATTGTTCCATCCTTCCATCGTTCTATCATCCATCCATCCATCCATGCATCCATCGTTCTATCCATCATTCTGTCCATCCATCATTCTATCCATCCATCCATCCATCCATCCATCCATCCATTGTTCCATCCCTTCATCATTCTATCCATCCATCCATGCATCATCATTCCATCCTTCTATCTATCCATCCCGCCATCATTCTATCCATCGTTCTGTTCATCCATCCATTCATTGTTCCATCCATCCATCATTCTGTCCATCCACCCATCCATTCATTGTTCCATCCTTCCATCGTTCTATCATCCATCCATCCATGCATCCATCGTTCTATCCATCATTCTGTCCATCCATCATTCTATCCATCCATCCATCCATCCATCCATTGTTCCATCCCTTCATCATTCTATCCATCCATCCATGCATCATCATTCCATCCTTCTATCTATCCATCCCGCCATCATTCTATCCATCGTTCTGTTCATCCATCCATCCATTGTTCCATCCATCCATCATTCTGTCCATCCACCCATCCATTCATTGTTCCATCCATCTATCCATTGTTCCATCCATCCATTGTTCCATCCCTCCATCTTTCTGTCCATCCACCCATCCATTCATTGTTCCATCCCTTCATCATTCTATCCATGCATCCATCGTTCCATCCTTCTATCTATCCATCCCTCCATCATTCTATCCATCGTTCTGTTCATCCATCCATCCACCCATCCATTCATTGTTCCATCCATCTATCCATTGTTCCATCCCTCCATCCATCCCTCCATCATTCTATCCATCGTTCTGTTCATTCATCCATCCATCATAAATAAAATAATCAGGAATATAAGTAATAATACTAAAATAATAATAATATATATATATATATATATATATATATATATATATATACTATTTTTAAATAAATGAAAATTCACACACACACACACACACACACACACACACACATATAAAATTACATACTATATAAAAATTACTAATATATAAATGTATTATATATTTATATTTATATATGTAATTTTAAATAATACATTATATGTTCATGATTACTTTATAATAAAATATTTTTAATGTTTTTTTAATTATTCACTTCATCTTTTTGACATCATTTGACAGTTTAATCAAAAAAGGAGTCAAAGTTAAATTGCAGTTAATTATCACCATATTAAAAACCCTTTCAGTGACATCAGTGCATATTTTGACAGCAGTAGTTGGCGTCACACTGTTGTGGTCATGTGCTATTCTGGACATCTCCTCACCGTTCTCTCCTCAGCCGCTCCTCTCCTCTCTAATTTCCCCTGATTGACAGAAAAGAACCGCAGATAGAGGCTGGTTAGGCTGGTCAATAGCTATTTGAGCTGACGGAAACTTGATCTGATGCTCACAATCTCTGTCTCTCTCTCTCTCTCTGTGTTGTTATCAGTCTCTCTCACTCTCGTTTTGGTTGTGTGTTTGGTCAGAGAGGCAGATTAACAGACATTTTATGCGGGGCTCAAGCAGAGACGGGTAGTTATCTGTGCCAGCCACACGGCTCCAGCCTGCTGTCCCCAAAATAAATAAAGAAAGCCTTCGCTTACTGCGGAGGCCGAGCAGCAGATCATTAGCTCACTGCAAATGGATTTCTCTGGAAGGCAATGGAGTCGCTTTGAGGAGAAACACCTACTCAAATGTTCTCCTATTGATCCGGCCTCTTAAACACTCATCCGCGCCTCTGAACTCACATTACTGATGGGCTTTTCAGGATCGCATCTATTTATAGCCGCTCCCGCGTTCGTCTAAATTATTTCGATGGGTGTCGGCCCATTTTAATTCCGGCCCGTTCGGATGGCGTGAGCTATTGCACTTAGGAATGACACGGGAGGAAGCAAGATGGATGGCAGTCGATTTGTTTCTTCCGAGCCGCGTGTTTTTCACCCGCCGTGTATAATTAAGTCGCTCGCCACACGAAACGGCCACCAGGAGTAAATAGGAACGCTCCAATTTCGCTCTTTTGCCATCAGCGTCAATCTCACTTAAATTCAGGGGTTTTGCTTTCAAATGTAAGGTCATAATGAGGCTTAAATATCAGTGCATGCATTTCACTCAAATTTGCAACTAAATATGGATGTATGCAAACTGAAAAATGTATTTAGGAGTGCATTTAAGGTCATAATAAGGATTAAATATCATAAAAGGCATAACAAAAGTCTTAAGATTCCTTATGATCTCCTGAATTATGACCATGTTTACTTTGTTGTTTTAGATGCATATTTTATCTATTAATGGTCATATGTTTGAGCAGCTGGAATATTAAAAGACATTTCAAAATAAGAGTCCCGGTGTATTGCGGAGCATTTTTTTCTGGTCAGTTTCTGCCATTAAGATGTTCCAATTGTCCTGAATTAACCCTATTATTGGTATTATCTGGCATTTAACACAGTGTTTAAGACATAAAGATATATATATATATATATATATATATATATATATATATATATATATATATAGGAACGCTCCTAAAAAAAAAAAAGTAAATTATTGCATTGTTTTGAGGCTAATGATAAGTATTAATATTTTATCATATTTTTTGAATGAGGCATTTATATAGCGCTTTCGTATTTTGTTATTTATAATAAAATTTACAATACAAAGACTTTTTTCAAAGTTAGAACATTTAAACAGTTTTAAAAGGGTTAAAAAATGTTAAATTATAATTTAAATATAATAATAAATAACAATATAAATTATAACATTATAAAATATAACTATTATAAATTAATTAACTAATCAATAATTATTACAAATAAATTCAATTTTATTAAAAACAGGCAGGAATATATATATACTTTATATTAGTGCTGTGAAACGATTAATCATGATTAATTACATCCAAAATAAGTTTGTTTACATAATATATGTGTGTTTATTGTGTATATTTATTATTTATATATAAATACACACAATTATTTAGTAATTAATTTATCTTTATATAATATTATAATTTGTTTTAAAATTGTATTTTAATGTTTTATTATTATTATTAAAAACAGCCTTTACACTGCTTCATCTAACTTGTTTAATGTTATAATTTTTAAAAATTATTATAATGTACAGTAAAATTTTTTTAAAACTTTTTAACCCTTTTAAAACTTCTGTGCTGTCAAACGATTAATCGCATCCAAAATAAAACTTTGTTTACATGTGTGTGTGTACTGTGTATATTTATTATGTACATGCATCTACACACATGCATGTATATATTTAACAAAAATATATTTATATATGAAATATTTATATTTAATATAGATTATATATATATATATATATATATATATATATATATATATATATATATATAATACACACACACATGTATACACACATATTATGTAAAATAAACTTTTATTTTGGATACGATTAATTGCTTGACGGCATATATATATATATATATATATATATATATATATATATATATATATATATATTATGTATATTAAATTTAATAATTTAGTTTGTGAATATCTCCGTATCGCTCCTCGTATATTCATTGCGCCCCTGAAGTTCGGTACATTTTTCAAATTAAGAGCACATGTGCTCCCTGGGAAAAAGGTAAGCATCAGTCCCATCTCTCTGTCCTTGCATGTAAACAAGCGCTGGAGGGTAATAGAGGTCAGGTGAGGATCTTCTGACCGTCCCGCAGGCTGAAGCATCACTGATGTTAATCTCCAGAGGGCAGCGCCATTGATTGCCTCAGAGCAGGCTAAGTTAATTATGTGTCGTTACAGCGATGTAATGCACACCACAGGCTTGAGTGATGATGTGGAGCGCTAATCGAGACACCCTCGACCTCCCGTCACCGTCATCCAGCTGTCCATCTCCAGCAGATCGATGGAGAAGAACCCATGATGATGATGACGATGATGACGATGATCCTCACATCAATAATGCACCATGTCAAACGATCAGACATAATGTATGACAGGCAGGAAACTGATTTCACCATCATTTCTCCAGTAATAAGAGCGTGGCGTACAGGAGGACGAGCTGGAGCTCGTGAAGTGAGCGGCATTTATTACAGTTTCAGGACAAGATTTCCACTTAACTGGCCAATAATATTTATGTTTTATTTAAGTGAGGATTGAAAATCAGTGTGATAGCTGATAAATTTTACTTAAAATATGTTTTTAAATATATAATTTCTTCCTTTATATTTAAAATTTATTTGAAATTTAGTTTTTTTTTTTTTTACATCATCAAGATTATTTTTTACATTTTATAATGTACAATAAAAAAGCAGTTTTTAACTTTTTAAAACTGTTTAAAAGTTTTACATTTGAAAAAAATGTTGTAAATATTATAAATAATAAATGATAAAATATAATTTATTATATGCCTCAAAACAATGAAATGATTTATCTAAAAAAATGCAGATTTAATTAAATTTGATCAATTAAACTTACAATATATTTAAAATCTGTTTTTAAATATGTAATTTCATGATTTATATTTTAAAAATTGTTTTTAAATATAATTTTATAAGTTATACTTCAAAGCCAGTTTTATATGAATATAATATTTATTACTATATTATAGTGATTATATATATATATATATATATATATATATATATATATATATATATATATATATATATATATATATATATATATATATATATATATATATATGATGATTTCTTTTAACAATATAATCACTTTAGAATTTATTTGTTATTATTTATTAGTTAATTAATTTATAATTTATTTATTGTTATATTTTATAATGTTATCATTTATATTGTCTTATTTATTATTATTATTATTATAACAGCATTTGCTCTGCTTCATCTAGATTATGTTTAATATTATAATTTATTTTTAATATATATAATTTAACTTGTAAACTAATATTTTTTTAACCCTTTTAAGACTGTTTGGAAGTTTTAACTTTGACAAAAAGGGTTTGTATTGTAAATTTTATCATAAATAAAATATGAAAGCACTATATAAATGCCTCATTCAAAAATATGATAAAATATTAATACTTATTAGCTTCAAAACAATGCAATGATTTATTTATTTAATTTTTTTTTAGATTTAATTATTAGGTAATACATCCATTCTCTTCACATTGACATTATTTCTCTGCTCTTGCAGATTATAAATTATATATATATATATATTTTTTTTGTCCAAATCAAAACAATGCCATGATTTATATAAAAAAAAAGAAAAAAAATCCAAAAGTGTTAGAGGTTAAATCAGTGGGTCAGATTCAGATATGACGAGGGCTGGAGCGTTAATTATTGATGCTCATAACGCCTCTTAAACAGGGTCAGCTGCGCATGGGTCAGTGGGCAGAGGTGCCGTTCCCACGGGCTTGATCCGTGGCCCTCGCATCATGTGATCATTTCCAGGACAGACTTTGAAGTGTCGCCTGTGAACGTCTGAAATGAGAATCTGCCAGCAGCTGAATGAAAGCTAGATGACGGGAATAATTCAGCTGCAGATGAACGCTGCGCTTCCAATACTTGTAGCTTCCAGTATAATGCAATTTTGATGTAAATATAATGCCAAGTTCGAGTCTCTGTTGGCTTTGGAGGACAGAGAGAATGTGTGTGAAATGTGAGCGGGCGAGCTGACTGTATTCAGAGCATTAGAAATGTCGTTTCAGTGCCAGCACTAGATTCCTAATCCTAATAAGCGGGTAAATAACTCTTCCGGTGCCGGCTTGTGTTCTTCTGCAGGACCACGCCTGCTGTACTGCTTCAGATCACCATTTCAAACTGTGTTTGCAACTCATTTTACTTCTGTAATGTGGCGTATATTTGAGTTAAAGCAGCTGTATGTCCAGGACTCTGAATCGATTGGACGGTGAGAAGTGAGCCGGACCTGAACCGGAGTCACTAAACAATATCACTGTTCGTTTACATCATAACCTGAAGAAAGTCCGACTGATGGAACGTAAAGTCATTTCAGTGATGAACAATTCATTGTATGACAGATTATAAATGCATTTTTTCTTTGGAATAACAGTTTTATATATATATAATGTTATAAACATAATATATAAAATAAAAATTTATTTATATTTAAGTACTAATAAATACATAAGATATACATATGAACAAATATATTTTTATATTTTAATTTATAGATTATATATTTATTAATATAAATACATTTTTATTTACATATTTATTGTAGTATAAATATATGTATTATCTTTTGAATAACAATTATATATTATACATACATTATTTTATAATTATTTTTATTTTTATTTTTAATACATATTTTTAATAAATATTTTTATAGTTATTTATAATTATTTTATATTATTTTTTAATGTTTTCAATAATTATTTATATTTGTTAGTTTCATAATGATGATTTATTCAGTTTTAATAAATATGTTTTTGTTTTTATGCTTTTATAATTAATTTATTATTTCTTATGTATGAATGCATAAGTGAAAATCTTATTCTTTTATATATATATATATATATATATATATATATATATATATATATATATATATATATAAACATAAAAATATAAATATAAATAAAAATGAGATGTACAAATATATATATATATATATATATATATATATATATATATATATATATATATATATATATATATATATATATATATATATATATATATATATATATATAATTATTGTAAAATAATTAATTTTAATTGTAAAATAATTTTCATTTTAATAAATATTTATAATTTTACAATTATTACATATTTTTATAATTATAATTGTTATTTTATAGTTTTTAATGTTTTTAATAATTATTTATATTGGTTATTTTTTTAATTATAATCTATTCAGTTTTTTATGAGCTCATTGTCATGAGTGTTAAAATATTAAAAATCAATTAGATGTGTAATAAATATTTTTTGTTTGTTTTTTTTTATTTTTTTTATTTATTATTTGTTATATATGAATGCATAAGTGAAAAAAATATATATATATATATATAAAAATATATATATATATATGTAAAAATCTATATTTCTCTTCTTCTACATATATAATTTTATCCTAAAATTCAATTGATTAAAATAAACCCTATTCATATACCATGATAATTTCATTTTGCATGTCTAAAAGAGTTATCATATTTTTTTGTTTATCTCTGCGAGTGATTTTAAATGTCTGCAGATGAAGAAACAAGCAATTAGTATGTAGAAGCTGGAGGAGAGCAGAGCAGCACATTTGCATAGAGGATTACTGTGGCTTTATGGCTCAGGCTGGAGCCTCTGGCGCCGCAACCCAATCAGAACCTGAGCCCGAAAACCACCTCCAGGGCCCGTTGGGCTCAGACACGCACTGACACGAATCCAGCGCACCGCGAGGAGCCGCTCCAGCGTCTGTGAGCGCGACAGCTGCGCCGACGTCTCCTCTTACACGTTCAGTTCGATTCGGTTAGCTTGGTTAGATGCTCACATCCCCGCGATGAAATATATACGACCAAAAGCGTAAAAATGAAGACATGTCTTGTAATGTGGCGTTTGGAGAGGCGTCCGGGCTGAAGGGCACGTTCATTTGTTTAGCGTCCAGCGGCCAGATGAACAATAATCAGAGGAGCTTAGCCGTGACGCTCCAAACGCTCCGACAGCTCAATCGACACAGACACGGCCCGCGTGTGTTTGAGCACCATCACGTCACGTGTTTGATCATGACGTGTGGCGGCTCGTGAAGAATATAGATCCATAGAGACGCACGAGAACAGCTGATCTTTATGACATGAAAAATTCTCTGATTTTACCACGATTATGGAGGGTTGTTAGGCACACGTTCGCAAAATAAAGTTTTGATCTTTTAGCTCTATTTTTTGTTCATTTCTACTCGCTCCACGCCACAAGTGTTGCTGGTTCAGTAATAGTGTTGTTAGGTACAGCATCGTTTAGATTATCCTTTATTTTTAAATTATAATAAATATTTAATAAATATTTAAAAAAAATGTTTTATATATATATATATATATATATATATATGTTTGTATATATATATATATATATATATATATATATATATATATATATATATAAAATATTGTTATAATAGCCTTTCTGTTTGTCACTTTCCAACTAGATGTTTTTATTTATTTTTGTTTGTTTTGTTTTGTTTTGTTTAATAATTTAATTTAATTTATTTTTATTTTTATTTTTATATTTTATTTTATTTATTTGTATTGAGTCATTTCATTTTATTATTTATTTTATTTTATATTTTGTTTTATTTATTTGTATTGTGTCATTACATTTTATTGTTTGTTTTATTTGTGTTTGTTTTGTGTTTTGTTTTGTTTTGTTTTGTAATTTAATTTAATTTATATTTATTTTTATATTTTATATTTTATATTTTATAT
This sequence comes from Chanodichthys erythropterus, assembly GCF_024489055.1. NCBI lineage: Eukaryota > Metazoa > Chordata > Actinopteri > Cypriniformes > Xenocyprididae > Chanodichthys > Chanodichthys erythropterus. The sequence continues at coordinate 30,176,445 of NC_090230.1, forward strand.
TTTATATTATATTTTATTTATTTGTATTGTCATTTCATTTTATTATTTATTTTATTTTTATATTTTATTTTATTTTATGTATTTTATTTTTTATATTTTTGATTTATTTTATTTATTTGTATTTTGTCATTTTATTGATTTTATTTTATTTTTATATTTTATTTTATTCTTTATTATTTATTATTAACTGTTTATTTTTTATTTTATTTATATTTTATTTTATATAATTGATTTATTGTATTTTTATTTTTTATATATTATTTATTTATTATTTTTATTTTATAATTGTTATTTTTTTGTATATATGATTTTGATAAATATGAGCTAAATAGCCATGTTTTACCACGATTATGAGCTGTTGTTAGGTTTAACGTGAAGCTGAAGTGTGGTGAAATCTCTAAAGCTCAGCCTCGGTTGGATTATTGATCTTAAATAAGTTCTGTTACTGAAACATGTAATCTTGACAAGCAGTCTTGGAGATGTCAGTCATTCCCTGCTTAAGTAGATGGATAACACTTGGATTACAGCATATGAGTGTTTGACTGTCCGTCCGTCTCTGTCTGTAGGTCTGGTGGTTCGGGAGGCCAGCATCGAGATCACCCGTCAGCAGGTGGAGGAACTGTTCGGTCTGGAGGATTTCTGGTGTCAGTGTGTGGCCTGGAGCTCCGCGGGAACCACCAAGAGCCGTAAGGCCCACGTCCGGATCGCCTGTGAGTCCACACACACCAATACACACACCACTCCGACAAACAGGAACTCATCGAGGAGCATGTTCTGATGTTTCCTTCTCCTCTCGAGGAACTGTGTTGCGTTTACATTCTTGTGGTTGTTTTCCCCCTTTAGTGTTTCTAACAAAAGCCAATCACAGCGCTCGTGTTTATAAACAGCTGCTGATCTCACTCTTTCCAACAATTCATCTGGCATCCCTCAGGCAGACGCCACCCTTTTCCTACATAGTTTATATCCAAGAGCTGGACGTCCCACCGTGTCTCACCGTGTCTGGATCCTGTCGCTGCTGCAGATACTGAGACACACCCAGATACCTTTACAAACCCATGACAGTGACGCCAGGAAGACTTTGTTCACTTCAGTCGCTCTTACAACTGAGTGAATGTAATTTAGTTTTTTTGTCAGCTGAACTCTTTTGAACTAAAATTTTGTTTTATTTTATTTTATTTGTTTTATTTTATTTAAAATTTTAATATATTTTTATTTATTTATTTTTTGTTTTATTTATTTAACATTTTTATTTTATTTATTTTTAATAATTATTATTTTAATATTAATATTTATAATTTTTATATTTATTTTATTTTAAATTTTTATTTTCTATTTATTTATGTTTTATTTTATTTATTATTTTAATATTTAATATTTTTATTTCATTTATTTTTTGTTTTTATTTATTACTTATTTATTTTATATTTTAATTTATATTTTATATTTATATTTTAATTTAAATGTATTTATATTTTATATTTTTATTTAATTTTAATATTTTTACATTTGTATTTTATTTATTTTTTGTTTTATTTATTTATTTATTTTATATTTTTATTTTATTTATATTTTATTTTTATATTTTTATTTAATTTAATTATATTTATATTTTAATTTAAATATATTTATATTTTATATTTTTATTTAATTTAATTTTTATTTTAATTTTGTATTTCATTTTTATTTAATATTTTTACATTTTTATTTTATTTATTTTTTGTTTTATTTATTTATTATTTATTTATTTTATATTTGTATTTTATTTTATTTTATTTTATTTTATTTTATTTTATTTTATTTTATTTTATTTTATTTTATTTTATTCAAAGGGGTTTAGCGGATCAGAATTTCCAAGTCTTTCCAACAGAGAGCCGGTGCAGAACGAGATGTTTTTCCAGCATAAAGAGACGCTGGAGCAGATACTGCTGTACAAACGTGGCACTCATTCTTATTTAGGTGGAGGAGCTCTTCAGTGTGTGTGTGTGTGTGTGTGAATGAGAGATGTCCTCCGCTGTGTGAAATGACTCAGTCACACTAGATGAACAGCGCAGGCAGAACACACATCACTTATACATTATCTTATTGTTCTTCTCCTCGTCTGCAGTCATCCGGCGGTGAACATCTCGACTCGTGTAGTGAGAGAGCAGTCGTCAATGCAGCTTCTGCACTTCTCCTTACTGCAGAAAAAACTGTAATAATGCATCTGAAATCACCCTTTATTGCTTGCATTTGTCTAAAATAATTTCACATGCTTTAGCTTGTATTTATTTCTATTTGCTGTAGATTCAGCAAACGCTTTTCCAGTGAGGTTAGGAGACTAATTAATCCTCCTCATTGACCGGCTGGCTTTAGTTACAGTTATTCTGCTGCTGTGGGTCAATAGAGCTGGTCTCAGGTCAGTGTTACTGCAGCACGTTCTGCTTTAATCATTGTAACCTTTGATTCAAATCAGAATGAATCCCTATTCAAATGTCCTGGCTTTGCTCCACTGACCGCCTGCTCGATCCGCTCTCTCTCTCCGGAGACTAATGGAAACAGCAGCGATCATTTACCCTTTTTCAGCGTCCTGTATGTGACAGATGTTTTAATCAGGGCCTGAGTAACACTCCAGAGCGATAAATAAGCAGCGTTTTGTTGTTGTGGAACGGTGATCAATGGAAACGCCATAAAGTTCAGGAGCTGTAGAAGGCTCTGCGCTCTCATTGAGGATATTAATTGCGAGCGTGATTTGTGAGCGTGTCGCGTCGGGCACTTCTGCCGTGAGTTATGAGGGGACGAGCTTCGATCCGGACACAGACGCTGTTTAACACGGACTCGCACACAGCAGTGATTTACCTCAACACAACACTCTCCACCAGACAGAATAACATACTACTGTACTACTCATACTTCCTGCGGTATACTTACTTTCACAGTATGTATGGAATAACTGAATGAACTACTGTTACATATGCATTATACAAGCAGAAAACTGTATCCCATAATGCACTACACTTGACTTGACCTTCCATTTACAGTGTGATGAATGAACCGAAAGTGATAACCTTTATTGATCATCCCTTTACTGACTTTTATTTCATCAGACAGCCAAAACTTCAGACAATTTGTTTATAAATGCAAATTTATGATTTTTTTTAGATGATAACTAGATGCAACCTGTATAGTATATATATAAAAATAAATAAATAAAAACAATTTATTATTTAATATTATTTAAATTGATACTATTTAATATTATTTATTATTTAAAATGTTAAATATAAAAAATTATATATATATATATATATATATATATATATATTAGTTTTAGAAATAGTATTTTTAATACATAACTTATGCATAAAGTTTAAGTATTTTTATTTTTTAAAAAGTGTGTGTGTCTATATATCTAGTATGTGGTGTTGTAAAAATTATATTATTATAAATGCAAATGTATTATTTATTTTTAGATAACTACACCCAACCTCTCATTTTAAAAATAGCATGTAATAATAAAATAATAAAAATAAATAAAAATTGTAATTAAAATACTATACTATATACTATATAATATATTATACTATTATATTATATATAAATATTATATAAAATATTATACATTATTTATAAAAATATATAAAATACTATATATATATATATATATATATATATATATATATATATATATATATATATATATATATATATATATATATATATATATATATATATATAATATACACACACATTTTAGAAATGAAAATTTTAATACATAACTTAATATTAAGCATTTTTATTTTTAAAAATAAATACATTTAAAAATGTATAAATTGAGATATATATATATATAGTGTTTTAAAAAAATAATATTATATTATAAATGTAAATTTATGATGTAGTTTTTGAGATGATAACTAGATGCAACCCATCATGTTTTAAAAATAGTATATAATGGTAAAATAGTAAAAATTGTTTAAATAAAATGTAAAAAATATATATAAAATTTTAAATAGTTTTTGTCTATTTACATATAAATTGTATGTATGTAAAATTAATTTAAAAATATTATTTGTATCATTTTAATATTAAAAATAATTTGCATTATAAAGTAAAACATGGTGCATTATGCAGTAAGCAGTGTAGTTTTCATCTATTCCACACAAGCTATGTTCCAGGCAGCATACTACAATTACCATTTCTGCAAAAATCCTAGTGTGCTGTTCTGGAATACTTCATGTGTCATGTTGAGAATGGAATGCTTGCTTACTCTTACTGAAAACCACACAGTATGATCGGTATACTGCCTACTGTACTGTTCTCTTTAAAAATAGTAAGTAAACCAGTATGCATTATTCCCTTAAAACAATGTCACAAAATATTGCACGGCTAATTTAGTGAGTGCATCCAGTTAAAATGAATATTTTGCATTTATTTGCATAATGTTGTGTACAAATATGTAATATTTACTGTATCAGCCTGATTAAATAAGGAATCATAAAAATTACAGTTGACATTGCATTATGGGTTATAATATTGCATGCACATTGTAACAAATGAAGTGGGTCATCTGGATATTCCATGCATTTAGAAAATTGGCATACTGTACACTGTATATATGTACTATATATAGTATACTGCAGCAATCATACGCGTAGCATGAAAGCTTTTTTCAAACACAGCGTCAGTTTGAGTGTGTGTATTGAGGGCTCGTTTGGTGGATTTAAATACTAGATGCCAACTCAGCGATTGCTTCACTTTAGCAGCGGTGGTTTCAGAGGTGAGACGGGAGAATTCAACTATGTAAATGGCCCTTAATTCACTAACTTGTGTAATTTAGCACAAGTAGCCAAAGACATGCAATTAATGTAATTGTTTTCATATGCGACCACGTGTGCGGCCGCAGCTTGGCAGAGGAGGCTCATGGGAGCTGAGCTGTGCCCGCCGGGCGTCGTCGGGTTCAGCCGGAGCTGGTCGGAGGTTCAGAGCTGATCTGCTCGCTGCATTTGGCCCCGACTCTTTTTGTGTCTGAGAGAAGCCGTCATCATCTCAGCCAACACAAGCTGTGATATTTTCCCCTGAAGCCATTCTCCGGTCCAAAGCCAACAGGAGACATTTTGTTGTGTATTTCACACATCTCCAGTAAACTCTTCTCGTTTCAGTTTTAAACAGTGTCAGGTCTCAAAGTAAACTCGACTTTTTACTTTTTTAAAAGGAAATGTGAGTGTTTTATTCTTTTGCAGACGTACTATGTTGCTAGGGTAATTTGAGTAGTTGCCAGGGTGTTGCACAGGCGCTTTCTATGTGTTTGCGAGTTACACGGTGAGTTTTAATACATGTTTAGATCACTAGTAATACTGATTTATTGACTTAACATAATATTTAATGTTTTGAGGCCTTTCGTAAGATTCAGCTGAAAATAAATGCAAGAAAATCTGAGTGATGCTTGCCTGTGTAAAACTCACTATTGTGTTGCCAGGGCATTGCTAAGCAGTTTCTAGGGTGTTTTTAGGGTGTTTTATCATCCAGCAGTTGCTACAGTGTTCTGGGTGGTTGCTATGAGGTTGCTAGGGTATTGTGGGTGGTTGCTATGATGTTGCTAAGAAGTTTAAAGCATTTTTTCTGCCTGTTTTGTTGTCCAGTAGTTCCTACAGTGTTCTGGGTGGTTGCTATGAGGTTGCTAGGGTATTGCTGTTGGTTGCTATGGTGTTGCTAAGGAGTGTAAAGCTTTTTTTCTGCCTGTTTTGTTGTCCAGCCGTTGCTACAGTGTTCTGGGTGGTTGCTATGAGGTTGCTAGGGTATTGTGGGTGGTTGTTATGATGTTGCTAAGAAGTTTAAAGCATTTTTTCTGCCTGTTTTGTTATCCAGCAGTTGCTACAGTGTTCTGGGCGGGTGCTATGAGGTTGCTAGGGTATTATGGGTGATTGCTATAGCGTTGCTAAGAGGTTTAAATCTTTTTTTCTGCTTGTTTTGTTCTCCAGCAGTTCTTACAGTGTTCTGGGTGGTTGCTATGAGGTTGCTAGGGTATTGTGGGTGGTTGCTATGGTGTTACTAAGGAGTGTAAAGCTTTTATCTGCCTGTTTTGTTGTCCAGCAGTTGCTACAGTGTTCTGGGCGGTTGCTAGGGTATTGTGGATGGTTGCTATGGGGTTGGTTTTCTTTTTTTTTTTTAGAGTCTCAAATGAAATGATCAAATGATCTACTTAGTGAAGTAATACTGATGATTGATTTAATATATTAAAAATAATTGTAATACAAGAATGCATTAAAATGGTCAACAAGACATTGATAATGTTAAAAAAGTTTTCTATTTCAAAACTTTAACTTTCTAATGTCTCGGTGAACAGAAGGAACTTCTTTCAAAACATTTTTCTCACAGCAGGTTCAAGGCCTTTGGTGAGATTCAGCTGAGTGTGAAATGCTTGTAATTTGTTTATCTCTTCTGTTATGCAGTTGAAGTTTCAATTAAAGTTTGTTGTGTGTTCCTGCAAGTATCGAGACCCGCGTAGAGTCTATCGTCTCCAACCTTGCATTAATTTATAATAAGCAAAAAGGTTGTGTACCGCTACATATCACAAATGGCATTGTAATGCGTTTGGCCCATTAGAGGCGGTAATAAATTCAGCGCGTGTGTGTTTGCTCATTTCCACCATGTCCAGATCTACCTTACATTATTCACCACTCAGGTTTTTGGCCCTGGAACGGCACAAAATATGGATCGCATTTTGTCGAGAACCCCAAAGTGCTTTAAATTGGGCCGCTCAGCTCAACCGCTGTTAATGTGACAAACCCGCGCGGCGAGGGCCAGTGCGCTGCACACTAGAACAAATACTGAGGAGAAGCTTGATTTAGCACGCTCGAAACTCTGAAACTATTCAGAAGGGGAGACGGATTGGACGGGAAAACTTTCCTCGGGCCGCGTGCCAGGATGTAATGAGTCAGTAAAAGGAACATGCGATGGTGATTGCAGCACAGACTGCAGCAGTGCCAATGAGCTCATTTGATTCCCTCGCATCTTTATTTCTATTTTCATTTAAAGAGGATGCTTTTGTACGTGTAATGTTGCTGTTTGAGCATGAAAAAGCTCTGCAAAGTTCCAGTTATTCTCTATATCAGTGTTTCTGAACTCCCTGAAACGCCTCCACCGTGAGTTTTCTTCACAATATTCCTCATTTAAATAATTAATATGCAGAATAAAGGGGTGTGGCCTGGTTGTCAAGCCGACCAATCAGAGCACATTGTGCTTTTCAGAAGGAGGGGCTACATAGAGACAGGAACTAAACAGAGCGTTACTGACAGACTGGGAAGAGAGGAGCTGCAAAAAATGGAGAATAATCAACATTCAGTTGACTCTTCGCTGGGAGTTTGATTGACAAGTGATCTATCCAATCATAACGCCGAATCCGGCATTTTGTCTGACAAAGCAGTCAGGAGTTAGAAGATTAACCTCGGTGGGCTTGAACTTGAAAAATGGCGTATACTGACGTCTTTCTGTGATTGAAACAACATACCTTCTGATGTTCATTCATATTTATTTGATGCTATAAATGAACTAGTAGGAAGAGATGATCGGTTCACGAGCCGCTTGAGCTGAGGAGCTACAGCGATCTGTCACGACACATTAAAGAGCCACAAAAAGCTTTTCATTGTTCGAATTTATTTAAAAAATTGCACAATTTGAAAGCTTGGACTTTGTTTAATATCATAAGTAACCTTCTCTGTCTTGTCTGTCGACGTGTTGTCAGTCATGGCTTGTCAGTCAAAGCAACAGTAACTAAGGGGTTTTTGCGACGGGTCAATTGTAGTAGAGCCCAAAAGCAACAAGAGGGCATAACATGGCCTCTTTAATCCCTCATGTTAACATTGAGAGTGGCTGCAGTGTTTACTCCTAAAGAAGGCAGACTCTGACCTGGCATGAGCCGCGTTCGATTTACAGTCAGTCGTTTCAAGCTCACGTGTGTCAGAACACAACCAATTAATTGTGCCCACAATGGGGCGGGTGCGGCGCGCGGGCCTCGGGGGACGGCCTGTAATGGAATGAAAACGCTGGTAATTGGACTGAGTTGTTTAAACTGCCAATCCCAGCGCCGCATGGAGACTGACTCACGCTTTAAACAGCGACTCACCCGCAGTTATTACTGTAATGGCCCCGATGCGCTCGCTGACGACTCACAAACACATTTGGACATGCGCTGCATTCATGTCTGTGTGCTAAAACTGTTTCCTACGTATTAATTTCACTTTTCAATGGTGTGGAAACAGCACTGGGTGATAGAACTAAAAACAGATCTTTATTTTCAGCCCTGATTATATTCTGTTTTGGGTTTTTTATCGCCAAAATGCCATAAAAAGCATGTTTTTCATCCTCATCATTTTTCATCCTTTAAAAATGAGATTCAAAATGAATTTTTGTTTAATCCAAGTAAAACATCAGTAAAATCTACTATATTTATCAGTCAAAGACATTTACAAAAGGGACTTTGTATACATAGAAAGCACATTAAATGCAAGTAAAACGTCTGCTTTTAAGGTTTCAAATACGTTTTGGGAGAATAAAATGTCAAAATGTGGGTGAAATAATGTTCCATTGTCATTCTGTGTAACACTTATCTTTATGTAAAAATTTAAACAACATACTTATTCTGACCTGTACATATTAAAATATATAAAAGAAAATGGGAGTATAGGGAATTTTATTGCATTTTAAATGAGTAAAAAATTCAAATAGGGGCATTATATATATATATATATAATTTTTTCCCTAATTATTTCATCCAAACAGCTATTGTTGCTTCACAAAATAGATTGTAGATGCAAAAAGTACAGTACAGTAAAGTTATTTATATTAATCTTACACTTATTTACATTTTTTTATAGAATAGTATATGTTCTGATTCAAATATAAATGATTAAATATACTACACCTTTAACCTGTTAAATTGCACATGATTTTTAAGTGATGCAAACGAATGTTTGAATTTATTTTTTGAACTGATTCATTAAAACAGGCACTTCAAAAGAACTGATTCACATAAATGAATCATACTTCATAACTCTAACAGTGTTTCTGTTGGTCTTTTGAGGTTAAATTAAAATACTGTAATAATTCAGTATGCTATTTAGTTTTATATCTCCAGCAAAACCATTCTGAATATATGTCGTATGAATATATGAATACATGTATGAAAGTTGCTATTGTACTGTGTGTGTGTGTGTGTGTGTGTGTGTGTGTGTGTGTGTAAGGTGATAGAATATGCAGTTTGTACAGTATAAAAGCCATTATGTCTATGGAAAATCCCCTTAAAACATAAAAACCCAACATGTGTGTTTGTGTGGTCAGCTGACACGGTTGTTTAACATCACAGATGAAGGGCTATTTTGACATGAGAGCAAACGGTTAATTCTTTTTCAGATCATGTGATGTGATTTGACATGTCTGTATATGTGGTGGCTCTTCAGTGTCTTTTCTATCGTTGAATGCAGTTAGTGATCAGAATAATGTTGCATTTCTTCTATTTGACATTGTGTGTGTGTGTGTGTGTGTGTTGTTGCTGTTGGCGTTCTCTCTCTGTTTTGACCTTGGTTTGTTGTGACACCCACAGGGCAGCTTTCTGTCTCTGGTTCAGAGAAACTCACGACCTTCATCCCTCGTCCTCAGCGCTGTCTCGGTGTATGGCGTGGGAAGACAGGCGCTTCTCTTCAATGACGAACATCATTCTTTAGAATGAGCGACCTGATAATGATTCGCTCTCGAGACGATGCTTCCTGACCTCAGATCAGACCAAAACATACATGAGCTCCTGAATTTCATTTCAGAAAACTTTATAACATCTTAATGTAAATAAGATGCACACTGCAGCCCTGTGTGCAACAATAATTCATATTTAAAAGCACAGAAGATCTTCCGTCAGTCTGTACCCAACCAAACTTCCCATAATTCCCTTTACCGAGAGGACAAACGCCGTCTCAGAGCTTCTGTTTGTCATTAGCAACATCAGCAAATCGCTCGTTTCTGTCCAACACAAATATAACACTCAGTTAACAACCACTGGCTCAGTTTCAGAAGCCTTATTATAATCCATCCATCAAATATGTATGAAACATTTCTTTTATCATTCCAGCGAACTCGTCTCCTGTTACTGCTTGTTTGGTTCTTTGATTCGGCACCTCAGGTCCAAACCCTCAAGCCGTTAGTTGACTAATCACATATAGGCTACTGGAGAGAATAAACTGTCATAATGAGCGTTTACATAATATAGGCCTATAGTGCACACATAAAGCTTGCCATAAAGAACCGGCAAAAGTTATGATTATGAATGTGACAAAAACAGCAAGGAGACATTTTAATTGTTTATTAATAAACTAATGTTTTGTGAATCAGTGTCGGCTGAGAGGATGAAGTTCACATTACTGACTGTCATCATCTCCGTGGAGGCGCCTGGAGAGAGAATGCACATTTCATTCAAATTACATAATCATTTCTTTTAGTTTTGAATTATTTCATTTAGAAGTAGACATTTAAAGCTTTCTATAGATATATTTCTCATGTCTGTGAGGCAAGCAGAGTTTCGGTTCATTAGCCTGTAAGTCGTGCTTCAGTTCACGCGCAAGTGATCGCGCCGGCGCCTTCATTTCATGATTATATTGTCTGCTGTATTTGCTTCTTATTTATTAAATCCACGCAATTGGTTGATGAAACATTGATTAAAATTAAGATACAAAATGAAATTCACTTTAAAGAAAGGCTTTCTACAAAACAAAACTTAATGAAGTGATCAAAATCATGTCTGACTCACTCCATGTCTCCCGATATATTGCACATCTTATGATATATTCTTACTCATGCTGTTCACTTTTCATAATCAAATACATGAAATTAAAAAATAACATATATTTAAACATAAATATGAAACTACGTTTTCTTTAATGGCTGCCAACATGTAGTACAGTACAGAGAAATCTCATGTTGTGAGCAAGAGCGGATCAAGAGTCACGAGTCGGATCAAGCATCATTTATTTTAGACTTATATTTAAAATTGGGGGCATCCAATCATATTTGATTTTTTTTCCCTGGTAATTAGTTACTTTTATAATGATGTAGCTCAATTACTATTTGTGAGAAGTAACTAGTAACTATAACTAATTAATTTTAAAAGTAACATGCCCAACATTGATTGTCGTGAATATAATGTGTTGATTTTTGTCATTGATTTTTTTTATGATTAATATAAATTATTTTACCCAAAATGTAAAGAAATGCACGTGCAAATTTGTCTGATCTTTGATGCGATTGCGGGCAGCAATCTGTTACCTACATAGGGGACATTAGCAGGATGGCTGCTGACTGACTTCCCTTAAATGGGATTTTGCTTGATTGTCATTTTCACTTCAGGCACGGTGTTGTTGATCTCTTTCGAGAGAGCAGACGCACATACACTATATAACACGACTCCTTCAGCTCTCGGTGGCCACGTTATTGCCGTCTCCTCCAGCTGAATATAATATATGTCTAATGGACCTGCAGGCCGCTGGAGCGAGACGCTCTCTTCACCTCCGTCTCCCGCTCCGGCTCTCACCTCTTCCATCGCGTGTGGGAACACAGAGAAATATTGGATTTTTATTAGAGCAGCAGTGAAATCTCTCCACATCTCTCCTCCTCTGTGGACCTCATGGACAGCCATAGAGTAGACAGACCGAGATGGAGGGAGCGTGAGATGGAGGAGGCCCAGAGGAGAGCATGGGAGCGCGGCTCATCCATCACTGTCAGCGAGGAAGAAACGGGCGCGAGTACAACCGGCCTTCTGATTGGCTGACAGCAGCTGTCAGTTGTGTTGCTCGGCCCCCTTTTCTCATTTAGTGACACAGAAGTGACAAAGTCATCTAGATTTGTTTAGAGTCAAAGAAACTTGACTAACAGTGACATGAGTCATTATAAACGGGACTTCAATCCTGATTATCCTAGACAGAAATTATGAATGACATACTCGTTTAGACCACCTACTGACAGTTTTAGTTTATTTATTTAGAGTATCATTTCATAAAAAAAAAAATCATATATATATATATATATAGACACACACACACACACACACACACACACACAACCCAGCGATTTTAACCCAGCAAATTGGGTTGTTTTAACCCAGAGAATTGGTTGTTTTATCCCAGTTTTAACCCAGCGAATTGTTTTTTTTAACCCAGCGAATTGGTTGTTTTAACCCAGCGATTGGGTTGTTTTAACCCAGAGAATTGGTTGTTTTAACCCAGTTTTAACCCAGCGATTGGGTTGTTTTAACCCAGCGAATTGGTTGTTTTAACCCATCGATTGGGTTGTTTTAACCCAGCAAATTGGGTTGTTTTAACCCAGAGAATTGGTTGTTTTAACCCAGTTTTAACCCAGCGATTGGGTTGTTTTAACCCAGCGAATTGGTTGTTTTAAACCAGCGAATTGTTTTTTTAACCCAGCGAATTGGTTGTTTTAACCCAGCGATTTGGGTTGTTTTAACCCAGCAAATTGGTTGTTTTAACCCAGTAGTTGGATTGTTTTAACCCAGTTTTAACCCAGTGATTGAATTGTTTTAACCCAGCGAATTGGTTGTTTTAACCCAGCAAATTGGTTTTTTTAACCCAGTGATTGGATTGTTTTAACCCAGCAAATTGGGTTGTTTTAACCCAGCGAATTGGTTGTTTTAACCCAGCAAATTGTTTTTTTTAACCCAGTGATTGGATTGTTTTAACCCAGCAAATTGTTTTTTTTTAACCCAGTGATTGGATTGTTTTAACCCAGCAAATTGTTTTTTTTAACCCAGTGATTGGATTGTTTTAACCCAGTTTTAACCCAGCGAATTGGGTTGTTTTAACCCAGGGAATTTTATAGTGTAATTTATTGTATTGATATTAATAAAATATTAATAATATTTAATATAAGGGCAAGTTAACACGGTTGTGCAAATGACCAATTATAATTATAAAAGTTCATTAACAGTGCAAACAGTATAATTTTTTTACTGTACAGTGTTTTTTCAGACACATTTGAGGCATTTTTGGTGGTTATATGCATGTTTGGAGCATTTTGAGAGATTAATTTTGATTAGTTTGAAGCTTTCCAAAGTGCAATACTCTGTCTAGGTAGGCAGCACACTAGGCTTTGAGACACAGCCCATGTGCAGCACTACTGGCAATATGAGGGAACATTAAGCCGAATGTGTATCTGTGTGTGTGATGTTTCTATCACTCACAGAGAAATGAGTCTGAACCCATTTGTCATCATGACACCGTTCTCCCATCATGGACCGATGATAAATGTGTAAATGACACTGACGGCAGATAAGCAGGAAATATTGTGTGGAAAATCCTCTGATCCACACGCTTTGAATGAGACTGCTGTAAGAGAGCCTGACGTACAACACTGAGAGTTGTGTCTAATCACATTAATATTCAGCATGAAGCAGGAAACTCATTACACCACCTGTGAAAATGCTGGCCATCAGCATGTGTCGCCACACGGTCCTCGTCCCCATGCTTTATTCACGCTGGAAGTCAAATATGTACCCAGGAAAGCAGGAGGATAGTGAGGAGCTGAGGCGAGAGCTGAATGAAAACACTCAGATCTGTATTCCAGCAGCTTCCACTGGACTTACAGAAGCTGAGAGGAGATGTCTGAGGGAAAGATGGCCAGCACTGTTAAATATTACATCCCATGATGTCAGAGTGAATAACCAACATCTAATGCCTCGGCTGGAGGATGACCCTGTGTGACAGAAGAGATGTGTTGAGATTGTAGAGCTTCACTGATTATAAATAGGACTTGTTTGCTTTGGATGCGGTGCATGTCTCATGCTGCAGGTTGTTTTACAACAGCTTCACACAATCATATTCATAATGCATTAAAGTGGACATAAAATCTGACTTTCCGTGTTTATGTGCTATAATCGGGCCCCCGGTGCATATACCAATCCAGAAAATGTAAAAAAAAGCAAGCCAGTAACTTTCTCTGCAAGCATGTGAAAAAACGAGCCGCTCACCTTCAGAAACGTCTAAAAGTTGTAACTTCTTCCTGAGTCTCTCCATCAGTGTCGACTCCGGTTTGAACAATGTAAGGCTGAACACTTTCCTCATTTTGGCTGCGTGAGATTCTCCAGCTTTGTTGTTGTTGAGCTGTTAAAGCTCCGCCCTCTTCTGGAAAGCGGAGCTCATTTGCATTTAAAGGGACACACACAAAAACGGCCTGTTTTTGCTCACACCCAAATAGGGGCAAATTTGACAAGCTACAATAAATGATTTTGAGCTGAAACTTCACAGACACATTCTGGAGACACCAGAGACTGATATTACATCTTGCATATTAGGTCCCTTTTAATGTTTTGAGTCTTATTTCAATTGCCAAAGCAAAGCTTTTGAAAAGTATTCAAGTAATTAAGTCTCTTGATTATTTAAAAGAAATGACTAGTACTAATTTACAAACTGATTATGCAATAAAAAAACATTTTGTGTTGTAATTTTCAGGAAAACATTTAGTTTTTTTGTGAGATTTGAGGCTGTTTCTGTTTTAAACTTTTGTTGATAATTGACTAAATCATATTTTAAAAAGCTACAGTTTTATTTAAAATAATTATTTATTCAAAGAAAAAAATATTTTTACACTACTATAAAAAATCCAACTAATTGACTTTAGGATGTTATTTAATTGGTTAATTTAAAATATTAATTTATTTTCTTTTTCTTTTAATCTTACTCCAGTATTTTGAATGGTGGTGTATGAATATTTCCACATAAATATTCAACATTGATAATAATCATAAATGTTTCTTGAGCAGCAAATCATCATATCAGAATGATTTCTGAAGGATCATGTGACACTGAAGACTGGAGTAATGATCGCTTTGATCACAGGAATAAATTACACTTTACTATATATTAACATAGAAAACAGATATTTTAATTCATAAAAATATTTCACTATTTTTACTGTACTTTTGATCAAATAAATGCAGCCTTGATGAGCAGAAGAGACTTTCAAAACATTAAAATCTTTGATCGGTAGTGTAGTTTCCTGTCATCTGCATTCACATGATGTGCTGAAAATCTGTTTCTTTCATAGATCTCAGGAAAACCTTTGACCAGGAGCCTCTGGGAAAGGAAGTGTCACTCGAACAGGAAGTGCTTCTCCAGTGCCGCCCGCCAGAAGGAATACCTGCTGCTGAGGTACGAGTTTATCCGTCACACACACACACAAAGCGCAGCACTCTCCGCTGATGAGTTTTATATCGAATTAGAGATTAACGTTTGTTACGGGGGCCGAAGCAAAGGTAAACTCCTCGCCGGCTGATGTGTAGATAACTCAATCACCTCAACTAAATGTCAGACTTCGTTCAGAAACATTTACCTCAGCGGCCACCTGTTAATTCCTGTTTAGCTGCACAGGACATATTGATCCAGACATCGATTGTAGCTGGAGTGGGCTGTCAGACAAACTCGTCCTAAAGTTTTCGCTAAACAGGATTAATAGATGGCGACTGTAAAAGATTTTCTCAGTCTTTTTTTTCCTTCAAAGCGTACATCCTTACAATGACAAAGAGTAGGATGCAACAATTTGAGGCAAATCCACGAGTGAAACCTCCTCCAGGCAGGATTAACCAACTCAATGGACAGATTTCGAAGGAGGGTTTAACGCGAACGCCTCGGGCTGTGTTTTTCCTGCTCTTTTAATCATCTTAACATGTGTTTATGACGACCATCATTAACTTAAGACTATCTTTAGCCTAAATGCTGTGTTGATGGAGGGCGTGGCATGTTTAAATAACCACCCCGGATGTTTGGAGGAGAATGGGATGTTACGGATGCGCACGTGCACGTTGTCAAAAATGAGCAACAAAGGCTTTTATTGGGGGAAATTGCTGTCTGCAGGCACTCGTGGAGTATTGTAGAGAAGTTTGAGCGTTTGCCGTGTGCAGATAACAGCGTCTTTCATGCAGCGCTGCTGATTTCACCATCGAATGCTTCTGAAAGATCACAGAACGACCATTTGGCTTGTTTGTGGCCGCAGGGAAAGTGTTTATTTCCTGTTTGGGCTGAAAAAATGGAGGAAAAAGTGAGTTGTGAGTTATGAACATGCTCAGAAATGAAATAAATATCAATGCAAGGATCTGACGTTTCAATACAATAGTGCAAGAAAATGAATCGAGATTTATGGATGTATATGAGGTTTTAAAAGATTAAAATTCAGTAATGTTATTGATTCAGCTCTATCAGATGAGAACAAAATTTGAACTGAATCGAGCTGAATAATGACACTAACTTTACAACATTTACATTTATTGAACTGAATTGAATCAACATTGAATCAGGGTTATTATCGAAAACTAAAACTATTAACAACATTTCTGTTAATTCACTGATTAAACTGTTATAAATATAAATATTATTTGAAAAACTTGATTAGAAATGTTGACTTGAAATAAGTTTAGGTTAAAGCACTAAAATTGGAAATAAATAAGTGGAAATAAAAAAATCTAAAATGGCAAAAGCATATAATGAAATTAATAAAAAATTTAATTAAATTCAACATTAAAAATCCAAAATATTAATAACTATAATAAAACTAAAATAGCACTGCTTTGAACTGAATTGAGCTGAATTCAATTTGTCTCATAATTGATGAACCTTGTTGATTATTGATGCACAAACTTTAAACTGAAATGAGTTTAAATTGAAGCACTAAAATTAAAATAAAAAAATCTAAAACTGAAAACAATTAAATCTAAATGGCAATATTAAAAAAATGGCAAAACCACATAATGAAATTACTAAAAAAAATTATAATAAAAAAATAAAAGCTAATTTAATAATATTAATAACTAATAAAACTAAAATAACACTGCTTTGAACTGAATTGAGCTGAAGTGAATTTGTTTTATAATTGATTGACTTTACAACATTGACATGCTTACAAACTTTACAGGAAAATTAGAAATGTTGACTTGGCGATTAAATTGAAATAAGCACTAAAATTGTTAACTGGAAATAAAAATCTAAAACTGAAAAAACAAATCTAAAAAGCACATAATGAAATAACTAAAAAAAAAATTAGCATTAAAAAACTAAAAATATACAAATAATTCAAAACATTTATAACTATAATAAAACTAAAATACTGTTTTGAACTGAATTGAGCTGAATGTTCTGTAGAGCTGCTTATAGATTCATTGATTCATTGAAGATTTACTGTCTTATTTTCTTATTTATTACTGCTTTGAAACAATCTGTATAGTATAAATCGCTGTACGCTCTTAAAAATAAATGTTTTTTCACATCGATTCCATAGAAGAACCATTATTGGTTCCCCAAAGAACCTTTCAGTGATCCGTTCTCAAAAGAACCGTGTTTTTTTTTCTCAGTATAAACGACATTTTAATAATCTAAAGAACCTTTTGTGCAATAGAAAGATTTCCAGGATGTTAAAGGTTCTTAATGGAACTATCAATGCCAATGAAGGCGTTTTTTATTTTTAAGAGTGTAGAAATAAACGTGAATTGATGTGGATATATGAGGTGATAAATGAATGTAAATAAATATATGGTTGAGCATTCAGCTATCACGTTTTCATCAGCTGGATTTCAAGTAAAAACCTCTAGCGACTCTTAACCAAACATGAGCTCCGTTGAGTGAAACCAAAGAGCATTCTGGGTCAGATCAGAGCGATCTCTCCGGGGAGCGTGTTGATTGGCGCTGGAGCTCGGCGGAGAGCGTTTCCTTTGATTCGGCTCTGAAAGGAGCTGCGCTTGACCTGGAAAAGGCCAGTTAAGCGACCAGAAGTCGGACGACTTTATTGCAGGTGGAAATGCTGACAGAACAAATGGGCTGCAATCAGAAGGGAGCCGTTTCCCGCCAATCCCACAAACTCAGGGAACAATTTCTTCTTTTAAAGAGGACGGCCCTGGATCAGCACACAACAGCCCTCTTTGGCAGCAGAACGATCCCGCTCTCACATTAAAAGCAATTTGTGTCTGGGAAAATTGTACATCACAGATGGCGCCCGCTTCGTTTCACTTGGCATAGTTTGCTGAAGTTATTTTCTTTCTTTCATCATTTGTTTGTGCCATTATGTTTTTCAACTCAAACATGATTAGATCTGAGCTGATGCTGTCAAACATCAATATGCATCGACTATTACTTTAGATCCTTGTATTGATATGAATGAGTGCTTTCGTTTAATAATCTGCAGCACATTTCACTTACTCTTAGGTTTTGTGAGTTTATATTTGTCTACGCTGTGAAAAAGATTTTTCAAAGTTGTAAATGTACAAGAAAATATAGTAACACTTCACAATGAGGTTCATCTGTTACAACTATATTACACTCCAACAAATGTTGGGTTAAAAACAACCTAAGTTGGGTTGAAAATGGACAAACCCAGCGAATTGGTTGTTTTAACCCAGCGGTTGGGTTAAATGTTTGACCAACATGATGGGTAGTTTTATTTAACCCAACTATTGTTTAAAAATCACTATATGAACCCAAAATATGTTGGAAATTAAAAATCAGACACATAATTACTAGAGGCAACAATAATAATCAAAAGGTAAACATTTATTAATAAGCAATTTAATAAATGTTTGTTTAATTATTATTCATTAAATAAATGTTCATTTCCAACATATTTTGGGTTCATTTTAAGCAAGAAATACAGTCATTTTTAAACAATAGTTGAGTTAAATAAAACTACCCAGCAGGTTGGGCAAACATTTAACCCAACCGCTGAGTTAAAAACGACCCAATCGCTGAGTTAAAATGACCCAATTCACTGGGTTAAAACAACCCAATCGCTGGGTTAAAAATGACCCAATTCACTGGGTTAAAACAACCCAATTGCTGGGTTAAAAATGACCCAATTCACTAGGTTAAAACAACCCAATTGCTGGGTTAAAATGACCCAATTCACTGGGTTAAAACAACCCAATTGCTGGGTTAAAAATGACCCAATTCACTATGTTAAAACAACCCAATTGCTGGGTTAAAATGACCCAATTCACTGGGTTAAAACAACCCAATCGCTGGGTTAAAAATGACCCAACTCACTGGGTTAAAACAACCCAATTGCTGGGTTACAATGACCCAATTCACTGGGTTAAAACAACCCAATCGCTGGGTTAAAATGACCCAATTCACTGGGTTAAAACAACCCAATCGCTGGGTTAAAATGACCCAATTCACTGGGTTAAAACAACCCAATCGCTGGGTTAAAACAACCCAATCGCTGGGTTAAAATGACCCAATTCACTAGGTTAAAACAACCCAATTGCTGGGTTAAAATGACCCAATTCACTGGGTTAAAACAACCCAATCGCTGGGTTAAAATGACCCAATTCACTGGGTTAAAACAACCCAATCGCTGGGTTAAAATTACCCAGTTCGCTGAGTTAAAACAACCCAATCGCTGGGTTGAAATGACCCAATTCACTGGGTTAAAACAACCCAGTTTTCTGGGTTAAAAACGACCCAATCACTGGGTTAAAACAACTCAATTCGCTGGGTTAAAACGACCCAATTTGCTGAATTAAAACAACCCAATTGCTGGGTTAAAAAGACCCAATTTGCTCGGTTTGTCCATTTCCAACTCACCTTGGGTTGTTTTTAACACAGCATATTTTAGAGTGTATTATTAGTAAAAACATTTTTACTAACATGGTAATGCGTTCACTAATGTCAACAAACCAGATCTTAATGTAAAGTGTTGCCAAACGTACAATACACGTACAATTTAACTCCTTCTTCAAAATGTCATGTTTGATTCAGTGTAATTAATTGAAATACATTTGTTCAGTGTACAAATCTAATTTGAGTCATTTCAGCATGCCTCTTTATGCTTCATAAAAACACGCATGTATAAATGTCGAACCGGTCGTGACTTTATCGTGATGTGCATCGTATCGCATCGCTCGGATCAAAGCTCGTCTCGGAGCGTGCAGCACTGCGGAGGAAGGATTCAGGCACATAATGAGAAGAATAACAAGTCAGGAATGAAATTACATGGATCACGCAATGCAATAAGAGCTCCTTCTCTCTTGGAGAGCGTAAATAGGACGCCGCAGGGCCGTGAACGGCACACCGTCAGCCGCAGGTCTGCTGTTAATGACATCCTGCACATTTGCAGCGTAAAATAACCAACCGGCCTTCTGGGTAATTACATCCAGAGAGAGAGAGAGGGGATGGTGAATGTATGTGCAAATAAAATAACACAATTCAATTTATTTCAGTCCATTTTGTGATTAAGAAGTTGCTGAAGTATCAGTGTTTGAACAGTGCAAATCACATTCAGAGACGATAACATCTGAAACTTCAGACACAGATGCAGAATTACTTCTGAAGTCGTTCAGTGATGATATTTGCTTCTGTAGAGACACAAGAGGGATTTTATCTTTCTTCTCAGAGAATGTTTTATTGCAGAAACACGTGGAAATCTGGTGAAAAAGCTTTTATATTGTTTAATCAACAATACAGTAAAAATAGTGAAATATTATTCCAATGTGAATCAGCAGTTTTCTATGTGAATATATAGTAAAGTGTAATTTATTCCTGTGATCAAAGCTGAATTTTCAGCATCATTACTCCAGCCTTCAGTGTCACATGATCCTTCAGAAATCATTCTAATATGATGATTTGAAACATTTTGATAATTTTCAATGTTGAAAACTGCTCATATTTTTATGAAAACCGTCATACATTTTATTTTTCAGGATTCTTTGATGAATAGAAAGTTCAAAAGAACAGAATTTATTTGAAATAGAATCTTTTGTAACATTATAAATGTCACTTTTGATCAGTTTATTGCATCCTTGATTAAAAAAAGTATTACTTTTTTGTGTATATGAGAATATTTTGCAATAAACCTAGTAGTTATATATTGTACTATCATTCATGGGATGATTTTTTTCTTTTAATAATGTTGTGATTCATCTCAGATCGGGTTCGTTTGGCTCTTTTCTGAAGAGTTTATTAAATCCCTGTGGAGTGAATGAATGTTAAAAACGTTTCCAGAACGAGAGAAGTGGGCGGTCGCTGTCGTGCTCTCTTCAGAAGCGTTGTGAGAGGTAGGCAGTTTGGAGAGGTGCATTATGGGAGGTGTTTGTTTGTTGTGTTTGAGTCTGGGCGAGCGCAGCAGTTCCTGCCGTCAGTGTGCATCAGTCTCAGTGAACGTCAGGTGTGTTCGGCTCCACGACTGACAGCCAGACGACGCTCACGCTTACCTCACCGCCAAAGAAACACATCCATTACACTGATTAACTGTGCTTTAAAGTGGAGGCACAAACGTCACCGTCTGTCTGTCTCCTTCCTGTCTGTTTCTTTTGCTTAGGCCAGAATCACAGATCTTGTGTTGGGACACTGTACAAATTGTGAATAAAAAAGGAATGCAATAATTTACAAATCTCATAAACTTATATTTTATTCACAATAGAATATAGATAACATATCAAATGTTGAAAGTTTTGAAATGTCATGCCAAATATTGGCTCATTTTGGATTTCATGAGAGTTACACATTCCCAAAAAGTTGGGACAGGTAGCAATAAGAGGCCGGAAAAGTTAAATGTACATATAAGGAACAACTGGAGGACCAATTTGCAACTTATTAGGTCAATTGGCAACATGATTGGGTATAAAAAGAGCCTCTCAGAGTGGCAGTGTCTCTCAGAAGATGGGCAGAGGATCACCAATTCCCCCAATGCTGCGGCCAAAAATAGTGGAGCAATATCAGAAAGGAGTTTCTCAGAGAAAAATTGTTCTCATCATCTACAGTGCATAATATCATCCAAAGATTCAGAGAATCTGGAACAATCTCTGTGCGTAAGGGTCAAGGCCGGAAAACCATACTGGATGCCCGTGATCTTCGGCCCTTAGACGGCACTGCATCACATACAGGAATGCTACTGTAATGGAAATCACAACATGGGCTCAGGAATACTTCCAGAAAACATTGTCGTTGAACACAATCCACCGTGCCATTCGCCGCTGCCGGCTAAAACTCTATAGGTCAAAAAAGAAGCCATATCTAAACATGATCCAGAAGCACAGGCGTTTTCTCTGGGCCAAGCCTCATTTAAAATGGACTGTGGCAAAGTGGAAAACTGTTCTGTGGTCAGACGAATCAAAATTTGAAGTTCTTTTTGGAAAACTGGGACGCCATGTCATCCGGACTAAAGAGGACAAGGACAACCCAAGTTGTTATCAGCGCTCAGTTCAGAAGCCTGCATCTCTGATGGTATGGGTTTGCATGGGCAGCTTACACATCTGGAAAGGCACAATCAATGCTGAAAGGTATATCCAAGTTCTAGAACAACATATGCTCCCATCCAGACGTCGTCTCTTTCAGGGAAGACCTTGCATTTTCCAACATGACAATGCCAGACCACATACTGCATCAATTACAACATCATGGCTGCGTAGAAGAAGGATCCGGGTACTGAAATGGCCAGCCTGCAGTCCAGATCTTTCACCCATAGAAAACATTTGGTGCATCATAAAGAGGAAGATGCGACAAAGAAGACCTAAGACAGTTGAGCAACTAGAAGCCTGTATTAGACAAGAATGGGACAACATTCCTATTCCTAAACTTGAGCAACTTGTCTCCTCAGTCCCCAGACATTTGCAGACTGTTATAAAAAGAAGAGGGGATGCCACACAGTGGTAAACATGGCCTTGTCCCAACTTTTTTGAGATGTGTTGATGCCATGAAATTTAAAATCAACTTATTTTTCTGTTAAATTGATACATTTTCTCAGTTTAAACATTTGATATGTCATCTATGTTGTATTCTGAATAAAACTTCCACATCATTGCATTCTGTTTTTATTCACAATTTGACCAGTGTCCCAACTTTTTTGGAATCGGGTTTTTATATATATATATATATATATATATATATATATATATATATATATATATATTAGTGCTGTCAAAATTAGCGCGTTAAAGGTGCAATATGTAATTATATGTTATTGTTATATAGCTCGACACGTTTAGTCTTATTGTTTAAATCATGCTTCACCATGCTTCAGAGAAAAACACTATTTTGTGAAGTAACAAATATCAGTTTCAGTGCAGCTTCAAAGAGCTCTACATGATCCCAGACGAGGAATAAGAGTCTGATCTAGAGAAACCATCAGACATTTACTAGAAAAAATAAATATTATATACTTTTTAACTTTTCAAATGCTCGTCTTGCACTGTGATGCGCTGGAAAGGTCACGCATAACATAGGTGGAAGTACCGCGGTAGAGTGAAAACTGCATCCATTTTCTCCAACTTCAAAATCGTCTGACATCGTTTTACCTTTTTTGACTTAGTCTTTGCATGTTTGATTTGTAAACACTGGCGTGACCTTTCCAACATGATTACGTCATGCGTG
This sequence comes from Chanodichthys erythropterus, assembly GCF_024489055.1. Lineage (NCBI taxonomy): Eukaryota > Metazoa > Chordata > Actinopteri > Cypriniformes > Xenocyprididae > Chanodichthys > Chanodichthys erythropterus. Next base: position 30,199,823 of record NC_090230.1, read on the forward strand.
GCGCATCACAGAGCATTTGTGGTTAAAAAGTATTTTCTAGAAAATGTCTGATGGTTTCTCTAGATCAGACTCTTATTCCTCGTCTGGGATCATGTAGAGCTCTTTGAAGCTGCACTGAAACTGACATTTGGACCTTCAACCCGTTGAACCCCAGTGAAGTCCACTATATGGAGAAAATCGTGTTTTCCTTTTCAACAAAAGAAAGAAAGACATAAACATCTTGGATGAAACAGGCATTTTCAGTACACAGTGAAGCTGTTTGTGTGCATGAATGAAAATACACCGTGATTCCTCCATTAATCGGGCAGGCGTGCGCTATCTCCCCGCAGCAGATGGAAGTCAGAGCGACGCAGAGTTCAGAGTCAATGCGACGAGCGGTTTGTTTGATCCGCCGGGTTTGTCATCCGCTCCCCACAAAAGGAAAAACAATCTGATTATGCACCTGGATTAGGCTGTAATGTAATCGCCTATTGTCGTCCCGAGTCGCTCGGATACTTGTGTTAGTTATTTCGAGCGCTCGTTTGTTTTCTCGTCCACAAATGATTGCATATTTAACCACGGCACGTTATACATCTTTTCTTCGTCGACGCCGCTTCTTTCTTCACCGCAGAAGGATTAGTGATAAATAAATTGCCTGAAAATGGAGAATGATTGTAATTACAGGCCTGATAATCTGAGATTAGCGTCTGTAGATTTGTCTTTTTGCATTATGAGTTTGAGCTGTGCATTATTGCAATGACTGAACAGACTCGAGTGGATGTTATTCCTAAATGTAATCAATAAAATGCACATAATTATTGTTAAAAAGGTTGATAGCATCTGAAATGGGGCTTGTTTTTGCACTTGAGTTTGTGTGGAAGCAAAGTAATCCTGTGCTAGAGAGAGCTATAAACGCAGAGGCCAGTTGGACGGCGGCGGCAGCAGAAGTTGGAAAGTTATAAACTCTGTTTCAGGAAGTCCACGTCTGTGGCGGCTTCTGTTCTCGACAGATGAATCCTCAGCCTTTATGACTCGCCTCGAACCCTCGCAAAGCCCGGCCCGGTGGAGCCGTCGTATCTGAAGCGCTGCGGATCGTGCCAGCAGTCGCAAGCTCACGCAAAGCAAACATGCTGCAGACATTTGTCTTGGCGCGCGTTAAGAGTCGAGCTCTGGCTGGAGGAATCTGAAATACTGCGAGTGGTCTGGAGAATAGCAGAGCAGTTGGGTAATTCAGATGAATCATGTCATGTGACTGAGCTGAGACGCCTTTGAGTTACTCGCATATGTTTCCGTTCTCTGTGCATTACTAATGCACTAAATCATGTATGGACCGGGGGGAAAAAAATCAGTAATTTGACTTATATATCACTGAAATAGACGTCGCATTTGCTTAGCCAGGTGTCTGAGCTGGGTGATTTAACTAACAGTATTAATCCATATGTCTTAATATTTATGTATTTACTTTTTTTTTAGTGGGAGAAACCTTCATTTTGACTCGAGAGCTGTTGTGTCCAAGTAGATTCATGCAAGATGCATTATATAATGGGATTAAAAATCATCACAAAATGTTTTACACTGTTTCTCACAAAATTTAGGGAAAAATATTTTAAGAATTATCATTTTTATTTATAATATAATCATTTATAATGATATTTAATTATATAATTGTACTTAATATTTTATATTGATATTTACAATACATATATAATATTTATTTATTATATCGTCCATTCTAGTTCAGGACACTGTTAATGAATATTAATTATAATATAAATAATGTGTTATTATATATATATATATATATATATATATATATATATATATATATATATATATATATATATATATATATATATATATATATATATATATATATATAAAATATTCTTTATTTTTTATTTATAAAATAATGTTCATTATTTTATTACATCATTTTATATATATATATATATATATATATATATATATATATATATATATATATAATATCATTATTTATATATAGTTATAATATATATTATCATTATTTATATATAATTATAATATATATTATCATTATTTATAATTATAATATATATTATCATTAATATGAATATTCATGGTTTATTTTTATTTATAATAATATATATATATATATATATATATATATATATATATATATATATATATATATATATATATATATATATTTTTATTTTTTATTTTTTTGTAAAATAATATTCATTATTTATTTCATAATTATTTAATAAATATGAAATAAATAAATAATGAATATCATAATTATTTTTATAATGTTTGATACTATACATTGAATCCAATATTCATAGTATTTTAGTAGTTAATTAATATATTGTCCGATTTTAGTTAATAGTAAAAACCGGATAAATAAATATTAGTAATAAAACATTTATTTATTTAATCATATGACAATATCTGTAGTATCCAATGATCACAGTATGTTTAATAAGTATTTCTATATATGGTCCAGCTCTAGTGCAGCATAAAATCAGGACGCGTTGTAAAGACGTCATTATTCGTTTCTCTTTTCTTTCCTTCCTTCACCAAAGGGTCTTGCACACAAGCGGGTGACGAGTCTTTTTCTTGACCCTCTTTTTCTTGGCCAGCCCATAAAATGGCCTTAAATCAGTGTAGTGAAAGAGCTCTGTGTTTCCATCTCTTCTTTTCTTTTCTCTGGACTCTCAAAAGCACTTGTCAGTGCGCTCAGATAAAGACGGGGTTCAGAGGTGACCGCACGCCCGAGAGCCGCTGAGACCGTCGCCATGGCAGCAGCGTTTTCATTCAGGCAGCGGCTGGGTAAGCCGGGGTCCTGCCGAGTCACGCAGCGCCACATGGCGAAGGCCCACGGTGCTTTGAGAAAAGACTCGTCCAGGGAGATGCGAGAGGATTTGAAACTATCTTCAGAGGATATGAAGGCCGGCTCCGCTGGGGTCCTCGTCCATTGTGCTTCACTTCTAGTGGCTTTTAAAGAGACGCTTCAGCCAAAAATGAAAATACTGCCGTCAGTTACTCACCATTGATCCGGTCCAAACCCTCTGACTGACTCTCTTCTGTGGAACAGGAATGGAGATGTTTAGCAGATTGTTCATGTTGCTCTTTTCAGCCCTAAAGGTTCCTATGAAGATCCTTTAACATCCATGAAATCTTTATTTATAATGGGAAAAGGTCCTTTAAATTATTAAAATGTTCTTTACAGAAAGATGAACCTAAAATGGTTCATTGGCAGCACTGGAACCTTTATTTTTAAGAGTGTGTAAATTCATTTAAATATCATATAAAAATCTTATATATACTGTATATATAATGTGTGTGTGTGTTTGTATGTATATATATATATATATATATATATATATATATATATATGATAGATGCGATTAATCGATTTGATAGCACTAATATATATATAAAATTATATTCATGTTTATTTGATCATTTAACTCTTTATTTATTTCATTGTTGTTGTTTTTTTTATTAATTAATTAACTGAAACCTCATATATCCTTATTTCATCTTTTTTTTCCATAAACCATTACTAATGGTCTCTTTATGTCTGTCTGAGGGTTATAGGTTAAATATTTGACCAATGAAAAGTATTAAAAATAGCGTGTAACTGAGCCTCATAACTTCATTGGATACTCAATCTGTCAGTCAAACCCCATAACTCCGCCCACCTCTATCGTGAAGGAAGTGCTGCACACGGTTTGGAACATCTTTGCTTGTCTGCAATGTAAGCGTAAATAAATAAGTGCTCTGTTTTCTTTACTCAAGAAACATTATTTTATGTGTTTGCTGAGCACAGAAGAGCGTTTGCCAGTAGTGTCATAAATAGCCTTTACATAATAATTCATTATTTTTAAAAATAGTGTTTTTTCCATTTCCCTGAAAAGTACCGTTTTTGGACATACAAGATTTCCACCCAATAGTGACGCTATATGTGTAAAGAGAGAGACTATTTATTTATTTATTTACTTTTTTGGTCTTTGTGTTTTCTCTTGACCAAAAGCATGTAAAGAATCTGAGTATTTTGAGAATATTATGATTTCTAAATATGACCAGGAGTTCGCTGTAAGTGTTTTTGTCGTGTGCTTGAGAATGTCGTGTGGGCGAGTCTGAACACGCTGTGGCTGCTGGACGTTGGCGGTCGTTTTATTTCATTTAAGCGTCTCCAGAGAGACCGAACAGAACGCAGAGACAGAGACGCATGCGGTCCGTGACCTTTGACCTTGGGCATAAACAAACCCATCAATCAGAGAGAGCAAAAGAGAAACCAGAGGAGAATGACATTGCTCAGAATTGGCTCAGTAATTTACATGCAAGATAATTTAATGAGAAAAGTTTTGAGATTACAGGCTTTTGAAAGCAGAGTTCGAGATCGAGTTAATAGAGACGTCATCGCTCCTGTGGGAAGGTAAATATTTTTGAGACGTTTGTCTGTGCCTCTTTAGCTCTTCACTATCTAATTAGCCTCAGTTTTGGGGTTTGTTATAGTGCACATCTGAAGGGAAAACTAGTGCATTCATTATAAACAATATGCAATATTAATGAACCCATGACACAAACCCTATGAAGACGCATCGCTGCAACATTTCCATGGGTTTATAAACATCTCACAGTGAGTCCTGATGAAGATCATGTGGATTTATTTACCTGCTCATTGATGTAAAATCGGATCGATTAGCAATAAAATTCATCTTGAGACGTAAAAGAGCCGTATGGAGAAACAGTCTAGAATGAGGTCAGTCGGAGCCAGTTTGAACCGGTTTAATGTCCTGGACTAGTTTCTGCATCCGTTGGACAAACACTACTGTGCTTTCTGGCAGATTCTCAGATATTAATATGTATTCATATTGATTTGGCACACATTTCCATATTTTTCCCTCTGCATATACGGTGTTTATGCCTCAGATTGATCGAATCTTTCATAACTTCTGTATTCTCCTTTGCTCTGTTGACTTGAGCAGATGAGATGTTGAGGTAATGATAACGTGATGTTTGCTGCGCTGATGCTGCACTTCTGAGAATCACAGAAAACTGCTGCAAAAGCGTCTTCGACTGGGAGTCGTCTCCTGCGGTTCATCTCATCTCACGCTTTCCCTTTGTTTCTCGTTTTCTGTGTTTGCACACAGCAAGAGCGGCTTTGCCATTTTAGTGTTCAGCTCTCAGGACACGTCAGAAAATTATTTGAATTATTTGAAGTTTCTAATAGCAGCCAAATCAGAGCAGTGCAGATATTGTGAAGCTCAGTGTTGTGCAGCTGATGGCGTGTTTGCACTGTTATGAGAGTCAGGGCAGGTAAACAAACCCAGGTGAGATCTAGAGACGAGTCATGCAGCGCCCTCGACCTTCAGCGTTAATTAGGACATCTGTGCATGTGTGCGGGACATCCTGAGAGGATGATGCGTTACCTGCCTCCGCTATTAATCACCTCGGCACACGCATGCTCACTGTTTCTGTGTGTGTGTGTGTTTTCACCCACCCTGACTGTGATTTGGCTTTTGCATATTGTAATTTTTGCGTTTCCCACTGTGAAAAGAAAAGGTTCTATAAAGATGCTTAATCAATTACATTTTTAATTAATACTTAATTACCGAATCATTAATTTTGTTTTAATTCAGTTTTAATTTTAATTAAATTTAATGAATTCAACAGCTTGTAGATATACTTTATCACTAGAAAAATGTAAATTATCCATTGAACATGATAGTATTATGCAACCATTTAATGTATTTCTCCTTTTATAGAACCTTTTTGGCATAAATGATTCTTTAAAATCGAATCAAGAACCCTAGAGTTCTATATAGCAGGCATTCCCAAAGTGTGGTGAGCACACCCCCAGGGGTACGCGAGAGGAAAAATGTAATGGCGGTCTGTTTTTTTAAGCGGGATTTTTCCATACAATAAAAAAACATGAACGGTATACATTTCCTTTGCAATCGCTTTTATTTTAAATAAAAAACTTTAGTTTATTAGTTTTTGATAGAAGCTGTCTTCTTCTACGCAATGCTCTTCTTTTATGCACTGCAGGCTAGGCTATATGCGTGCCAACTCGTTTCATTTACCTATTGCTGCAATGTTTCTTTTATGTGGCTGAAAATAACCGTGCTTTCTGTTACTGACTACGTTTACATGGACAGCAGTAATCTGATTACTGACCTTATTCTGAATAAGACAATATTATGATTAAGGTGTTTACATGAGTTGCTTTTAGAATATTCCATTCATGTTCCCATTTTACATGTTATAGAACATAGATCGATTAATGGCAAACGTCATTACGTCCCCACAGCACACTGTCTGACGTTCTCTGCAGAATTTCACGTATTACCACACAGTTCGTGCCATATACAGTTTTGGGTGTTTTCATTTTTAATCTTACGAAAGCTTCAAGTGCAGTTAATATTTGACATGCAATACGTGCAAATATATACAGAGCCCGCACATGACATGCAAGTGAAATAAATAAACTGTGTGCATGATTTACTAATTGGTTCCCTCGATTTATACATAGAGGGAACAAATTCGTAAATCGTTCGCACGATTTAGCCCAGGCTACTATTTATTTTCCCTCTCATGTGTGGGGCTCTGTAAATAGACAATGGTGGATACAAATTCTCCAGCAACAGACCTCCTGTACTTTAATTCGGCAACTTTTATTCATGCCACCGCAACAAACTCAGAGGTACTGGATGAAAGATGAGGTGAGAGGAATTTGATTTGTGGCTTCTTGCTTGACGCTTGCTCTCTTGTTTGCCGTCAAAACGGTTGACCACTGCCGTGTGTGTATTATGTGGCCTGTGGCAAAATGTGGCGAAAACTCCCACATGACGTTAATAGTGTGATTAAGGTGTGTACATGTCTACAATGCACTCCAATAATGCGACTAAAATAGGAATACTCCACCTGTATTAATTCGATTTGTGTTTGATTCGAGTATGACTTCAGTCGGATTAAGGTAATAAAACATCACTTGTCATGGTCCTTTCTTAATCAGAGTATTGTCTTAATCGTATTAATATCGGATTACTGCTGTCCATGTAAACCGCTGCTATATAGAACCCCACTGAAGTGTTCTTTAAAATCGAGTCAAGAACCCTAGAGTTCTATATAGAACCCCACTGAAGTGTCCTTTCAAATCGACTCAAGAACCCTAGAGTTCTATATAGAACCCCACTGAAGGGTTCTTTAAAATCGAGTCGAGAACCCTAGAGTTCTATATAGAACCCCACTGAAGTGTCCTTTCAAATCGACTCAAGAACCCTAGAGTTCTATATAGAACCCCACTGAAGGGTTCTTTAAAATCGAGTCGAGAACCCTAGAGTTCTATATAGAACCCCACTGAAGTGTCCTTTCAAATCGACTCAAGAACCCTAGAGTTCTATATAGAACCCCACTGAAGTGTCCTTTCAAATCGAGTCGAGAACCCTAGAGTTCTATATAGAACCCCACTGAAGGGTTCTCTTTCAAATCGAGTCGAGAACCCTAGAGTTCTATATAGAACCCCACTGAAGTGTCCTTTCAAATCGAGTCAAGAACCCTAGAGTTCTATATAGAACCTCACTGAAGTGTCCTTTCAAATCGACTCGAGAACCCTAGAGTTCTATATAGAACCCCACTGAAGTGTCCTTTCAAATCGAGTCAAGAACCCTAGAGTTCTATATAGAACCCCACTGAAGTGTCCTTTCAAATCGACTCGAGAACCCTAGAGTTCTATATAGAACCCCACTGAAGTGTCCTTTCAAATCGAGTCAAGAACCCTAGAGTTCTATATAGAACCCCACTGAAGTGTTCTTTAAAATCGAGTCGAGAACCCTAGAATTCTATATAGAACCCCACTTAAGGGTTCTTTCAAATCGAGTCAAGAACCCTAGAGTTCTATATAGAACCCCACTGAAGTGTCCTTTCAAATCGAGTCCAGAACCCTAGAGTTCTATATAGAACCCCACTGAAGTGTCCTTTCAAATCGAGTCCAGAACCCTAGAGTTCTATATAGAACCCCACTGAAGTGTCCTTTCAAATCGAGTTGAGAACCCTAGAGTTCTATATAGAACCCCACTGAAGTGTCCTTTCAAATCGAGTCGAGAACCCTAGAGTTCTATATAGAACCCCACTGAAGTGTCCTTTCAAATCGAGAACCCTAGAGTTTTATATAGAACCCCACTGAAGGGTTCTTTCAAATCGAGTCGAGAACCCTAGAGTTCTATATAGAACCCCACTGAAGGGTTCTTTAAAATCAAGTCAAGAACCCTAGAGTTCTATATAGAACCCCACTGAAGGGTTCTTTCAAATCGAGTCGAGAACCCTAGAATTCTATATAGAACCCCACTTAAGGGTTCTTTCAAATCGAGTCAAGAACCCTAGAGTTCTATATAGAACCCCACTGAAGTGTCCTTTCAAATCGAGTCCAGAACCCTAGAGTTCTATATAGAACCCCACTGAAGTGTCCTTTCAAATCGAGTCCAGAACCCTAGAGTTCTATATAGAACCCCACTGAAGTGTCCTTTCAAATCGAGTTGAGAACCCTAGAGTTCTATATAGAACCCCACTGAAGTGTCCTTTCAAATCGAGTCGAGAACCCTAGAGTTCTATATAGAACCCCACTGAAGTGTCCTTTCAAATCGAGAACCCTAGAGTTTTATATAGAACCCCACTGAAGGGTTCTTTCAAATCGAGTCGAGAACCCTAGAGTTCTATATAGAACCCCACTGAAGGGTTCTTTAAAATCAAGTCAAGAACCCTAGAGTTCTATATAGAACCCCACTGAAGGGTTCTTTCAAATCGAGTCGAGAACCCTAGAATTCTATATAGAACCCCACTGAAGGGTTCTTTAAAATCGAGTCGAGAACCCTACAATTCTATATAGAACCCCACTGAAGTGTTCTTTCAAATCGAGTCAAGAACCCTAGAGTTCTGTATAAAACCCCACTGAAGTGTTCTTTAAAATAGAGTCAAGAACCCTAGAGTTCTATATAGAAACCCCACTGAAGTGTTCTTTCAAATCGAGTCAAGAACCCTAGAGTTCTATATAGAACCCCACTGAAGTGTCCTTTCAAATCGAGTCAAGAACCCTAGAGTTCTATATAGAACCCCACTGAAGTGTCCTTTCAAATCGAGAACCCTAGAGTTCTATATAGAACCCAACTGAAGGGTTCTTTAAAATCGAGTCGAGAACCCTAGAGTTCTATATAGAACCCCACTGAAGGGTTCTTTCAAATCGAGTCGAGAACCCTAGAGTTCTATATAGAACCCCACTGAAGTGTCCTTTCAAATCGAGTCGAGAACCCTAGAGTTCTATATAGAACCCCACTGAAGTGTCCTTTCAAATCGAGTCGAGAACCCTAGAGTTCTATATAGAACCCCACTGAAGTGTCCTTTCAAATCGAGTCGAGAACCCTAGAGTTCTATATAGAACCCCACTGAAGTGTCCTTTCAAATCGAGTCAAGAACCCTAGAGTTCTATATAGAACCCCACTGAAGGGTCCTTTAAAATCGAGTCAAGAACCCTAGAGTTCTATATAGAACCCCACTGAAGGGTCCTTTAAAATCGAGTCAAGAACCCTAGAGTTCTATATAGAACCCCACTGAAGTGTCCTTTCAAATCGAGTCAAGAACCCTAGAGTTCTATATAGAACCCCACTGAAGTGTCCTTTCAAATCGAGTCGAGAACCCTAGAGTTCTATATAGAACCCCACTGAAGTGTCCTTTCAAATCGAGTCAAGAACCCTAGAGTTCTATATAGAACCCCACTGAAGGGTCCTTTAAAATCGAGTCAAGAACCCTAGAGTTCTATATAGAACCCCACTGAAGGGTCCTTTAAAATCGAGTCAAGAACCCTAGAGTTCTATATAGAACCCCACTGAAGTGTCCTTTCAAATCGAGTCAAGAACCCTAGAGTTCTATATAGAACCCCACTGAAGTGTCCTTTCAAATCGAGTCGAGAACCCTAGAGTTCTATATAGAACCCCACTGAAGTGTCCTTTCAAATCGAGTCAAGAACCCTAGAGTTCTATATAGAACCCCACTGAAGGGTCCTTTAAAATCAAGTCAAGAACCCTAGAGTTCTATATAGAACCCCACTGAAGGGTCCTTTAAAATCGAGTCAAGAACCCTAGAGTTCTATATAGAACCCCACTGAAGCGTTCTTTAAAATCGATTCAAGAACCCTAGAGTTCTATATAGAACCCCACTGAAGTGTCTTTAAAATCGAGTCAAGAACCCTAGAGTTCTATATAGAACCCCACTGAAGCGTTCTTTAAAATCGAGTCAAGAACCCTAGAGTTCTATATAGAACCCCACTGAAGCGTTCTTTAAAATCGAGTCAAGAACCCTAGAGTTCTATATAGAACCCCACTGAAGTGTCCTTTCAAATCGAGTCGAGAACCCTAGAGTTATTTATAGAACTCCACTGAATCTGTATTCTAAGAGTGTGGACTGTATTTTCTCAGTGCCTAGAATTCATTCAAAGACGAGTCATTTGGCTTAAGCGTCCTCTCGGCTCTCCCACATGAAATAATAATACTTCTGCTGATTTCTGTATGTGTTGTTTTATTATTGTTGTTGTATTATTATTATTTTGCCAGGGAACAGATCTGAGCTGCTCACGACTAAAACAAGGTTGTTTTTTTTGTGAAATTGTTCCCAATTAACGTAATAATATCTTTGCCATGTAAATAATTCAGAAACGCAGCGCGGGAGATTCACAGCCGCATTTGCATTTGTGCCTCTGAATCTGAGGATTATAAAAGAGAAAGAGCAGTGTCTTTATTTCTTTTGTTTTTTGGAAGTCTTTCATCTTGAATCGTAGCAGCTGCTGGTTTCTAAACCTCTGGTTTGTATTAAGCACAGATTAGGAGTAGTTTCCAACAACCGACAAGTCCAGTTTGTATGAAGAGAATCGAGGGCCAGTCGAAGGTAAACATGGCGCTTCATCTGCCAAAGTCTTCCTGTTCTGATCAGACTGAAGATTATTTAAATGCAGCCGTCATTTAAAGCAATTACTGCGCTCCATTAAATATTAATGCAGGTTTTTCCTTCATCCTCAAGCCGCGTTCAATCACATAGAGACATCTAACCATCACACACACACACACTCACTCACACAGCTGCTTCAAATTAAATTGATGTCAGCTTCTCTTGATGGAGCCACAAACAATAATTGGCTCCTAATGCTTCTGCCTATTTGTATAATGACCACTTGTATTAATTTCCTTCATGAATATGAGTGCAGGAGTAGCTGCTAATCAGAGTCAGCGGTGCACCGGCTGGTGTCTGCTTTATACGCCTGTTCTTCCTTAACCACATGACAAGTGCAGGTTTGAATGGACTCGTCTGTTTAACGCTGTACTCATTGTTTTAATAAAATCTCACTGATCACTTCAGAACACCCTAGAAAAACTCTTCTTTTCTCTCCTTTCTATGTACCTTTTCCAAGAGAGATAGATAGAAACACTTTCTGGTGACTGACATGCAATTTCCTTCCGTTAATAAATGTGCCAATTATCGTTCTGAACGTCTCACTGACAATCAGACAATAATGTGCGTCTGTGTGGGAGCGAGAAATAGACAGTGAGCGGTGGGCTGACAAAACCCAACCCAGAGAGACACGTCTCCCCCGTGTGATAAATCCTGGAGTGTGTTTGTGTGCTTTTATAGATACGACACGTGTGTTGAGCTCCATATGGATTCGCTGATCTTCAGCTCTATGTATAGCACGTAATTACACTTCAGACGCCCACACGAACTGCAGCTATTAGAGGAGCCATCGAGCTCACAGCATCAGTCCTGCACATTGGCCGATAGACGAGAGGAAGGAGACCTGAACGATTATTTCACTGGCTGCAGACCAGGCTATTAGCGCTAACTAAAGCCAAAACTGTAAAAGATTGAAATGCATGAAATATGTGAAGTTAAATATAATAAATGTGTAAACGCCACAATAAAGGTACTGGTTGATGAGCGTCTATTCTATGGCGCGCGGTAAATCAAGACCTGTCAATCTGAGTGATCAAACCAAGCCAAGCACACTCTAGCTGTAAAACGGTGTCTGATTGGTCTCTACACATCGAGATGACTGACGAGACCATGGCGGAGGAGGATTCATTGCACAACAGACCCTAAAAGTGTCTGATAAACGTCTTATTTTGTAGAATTCGCTCTTAGCATCGCCGCTCCCTATTCACAGAGTACACGCGATATCGAAAGTGAAACGCGAGCGTGCATTCAAACTTGATTTCAATACCCCGCATTCTGAAATATATATATACATATGTATGTATATATATATATATATATATATATATATATATATATATATATATATATATATGTGTGTGTATATGAAGAGTTTGGTTCCAAAACGCTATAAACTCCTTTTTTTTCCTTTTTTTTAAAATTGAGTTTCCGCCAACATCAGTATTGTATCTGGTCGGTATTGAAAAGTCAGTTATTAATTCTGCACAAAATGCGATATCCGTCGTGTTATTCTGTCATGTTTTCCCCTTTCTTTCCAAAACACGACAAACGCCAGTCTCCCTTCTCTGCAGAATGCGATATATCCCCTCAACCAATCACAGCGCTCCATTCCACACACTGTAAACAGTAACGCCGGCGCTCTGAATACACCCGGCCTCCTAGTTTTCCTTATCTGCTTTGTACTTTGTGATCAACAAAAGCAGAAAAATTAATGATTTTGACGGCATTGATGAACCTGTGGTGGTTTCTGCGGTGGGGAAGAAACACGTAGCCTGGATGCCAGCCGAACTTAGCCCCGCCCACAACATTTTGAGGTCGGGGAGTTCAGTCTGGACTCGATCCGTAGAGTAGTAATTATGCCCGAACAGAAACTGTTCGGACCAATCACATTTGTCAGGGCGATGATTGACAGATTATCACCAGAAACGTAATCAGCCACGTCATCAAAGAGCGCTTGGCTTGAATTAGTTTACAACAATGATGGCTGTTGTTGAAGAACGTTGTTGTAGATTCCGCCATCGCGTCCGTTATAGAAGATATCGACAGCGCATTAATTGGCAAGTACTCAGTGTATACTTATTCTTTTTACAACACCGACAAAGATTGTTTACGCTCATCTTCTACTAGTTCCAGCATGTGTGCAGTTGAGTTCTGTTGACAACTATGCGTCGCTCAACATACATCACTTACTCTGTAGCTCTGATTGGTTGTAGGTCTATCCAACTGAGGTCTTTCCTGGATCGGTTGAAATACGCCCCCATAATCAAAGCCCTAGAATTGAGTATGACCACGTCAGGCTAAGAAACGTGAGTCATGGAAATGTAATCATTAACGTGAGGAGATTCAGAAGATGAGGCACTCGAGTCGGAGGAGGAAAAATGCGTCTGTTTCTTGTTCTACGACAGCATCAAACTTCTGTCAAGCTCCCCAAAACTGAATCATGGACAGTTTTTAAAAGCCGTTTTTAATACTGGTGGCGCCAGATACTCTTTAATCGGTAATGACAAACAGAGACATTAATTAATTAATTTATAACATTAACAAGATCACTCGCTGAATTCATTTTGGGAGCGACGACTGGATGTGTTTTTTGTCAAATGCCTGAATATAAGATTAGTATTGACAAAGTTCAGAAGCTGTCATATATGTGGACTTACTTTGTTGTGTATTTTCAATATGAAAAATAACTTTTATATTGATGGATTACTTGCATTTTGAAAAAAAAAAAAAAAAAACGTGTCATGGATTTATTGCATTTTGGGGGAAAAATAATACATTTTTATAATAAAAATATAAAAATCTGAATTTTTAAAAGGATAGTTCAGAACACAAATGATGATTTTTAACTTGTTGCCGTCTGTCAGTCAAATAATGCATGTCAATGGGAACTCTATCAATAAGAATCAAAAAAACACGACAGACAAATCCAAATTAAACCCTGCGGCTCGTGACGACACATTGATGTCCTAAGACACGAAACGATCAGTTTGTGTGAGAAACCGAACATTATTTATATCATTTTTTACCTCTAAAACACCACTATGTCCAACTGCGTTCAGCACTCGCTTAGTGAGGTCTGATCGCGCTATTTAAATGAATCAAAATGGAGTTTTGGAACCAAACTCTTCATATATATATATATATATATATATATATAGATATATATATATATATATATATACTGTGTATATATATATATATATATATATATATATATTTGTCAATAAATGTTAATTATATAAAATAATGTTTTATTTTACTTAATTAGGAGAAAAGAAAACTAATAAAAATGCACAAGAAAATTTAACATGAATATGGAAAAATAAAAATAAAATCTACCAGAGTGTGTCATAAATGATGGCGAGGAGTGAATGTGTAGGACTCTTGTTTGTTTCGTGCAGCTCTTGACTGCCATGAGAGTTTCGGTGATCACCTGCACCTTTATTTGCTCTCAATCACAAGCACTCATGTTCATACTGATCTGAAATGCTGCCTTGAGTTCACATGTGACTCTGTTCGGCTTTTACCCACGATGCCCGGCACTTTAAGCTGTAAATGGATGGAGTGGAAAATCACTTTAGGTAACCCAATATCTGTCTGCTTCATTCTCTTGTTTCCTGGTAACCATCCCATTGCTTTGCTCCAGATGTACTGCAGTTCAGCTCCTCTCTTACCGTCAGGAAGCTGCAGATGCGTTCGCTGTTGAGCTTTTGCACATTGAGTGGATCACATGAACTACTCTGATACATGGATTATTTGATTTAAATCAGCATGAGCTTTATCAATTCAATTATCAATTATCAGTTCCTTTATAATAATCACTTCTTTATATTATTATTATTATTATTATTATTACTTAATATTTAAAGAAGCTTTTGTTGTTGTCGTTGTTTTATTATTATTATTTGGAATTTAAATAAAGAATTATTTTACATTAAAGGTGCCCTAGATTCAAAATTTGAATTTACTTCGGCATAGTTGAATAACAAGAGTTCAGTACATGGAAATGACATACAGTGAGTTTCAAACCCCAGTGTTTCCTCCTTCTTATATAAATCTCATTTGTTTAGAAGACTACCAGAAAACACGCGGATCTCAACATAACACCGACTGTTACGTAACAGTCGGGATCATTAATATGTATGACCCCAATATTTGCATATGCCAGCCCATGTTCAAGGCATTACACAAGAGCAGCCAGTATTAACGTCTGGATCTGTGCACAGCTGAATCATCAGACTAGGTAATCAAGCAAGAACAACAGCGAAAAATGGCAGATGGAGCAATAATAACTGACATGATCCATGATATCATGATATTTTTAGTGATATTTGTAAATTGTCTTTCTAAATGTTTTGTTAGCATGTTGCTAATTTACTGTTAAATGTGGTTAAAGTTACCATCGTTTCTTACTGTATTCACGGAGACAAGAGCAGTTAAAAAAATTAATAAAAAAAAATCTATGGGGTATTTTGAGCTGAAACTTCACAGACACATTCAGGAGACACCTTAGACTTATATTACATCTTGTGAAAGAACGTTCTTGGGCACCTTTAACAATAAAATTATTATTATTATTTAATTTGTTAAATTGATTTGAAGAAGCTTTTATTGTTGTTTTATTGTTGTTATTATTATCATTATTAATTGTATTATTATTAATTCTATTATTATTATTATTTAATTTGTTTAATTGATTTATATTTTTATTGTTATTGTTGTTTTGTTGCTTTTATAATTTTTATTAGTATCTTTATTATTATTTGGAATTTAAAAAATGCATTATTTTTCCCACAGTAACAACATTTATTATTATTATTATTTACAATTTAAATAATGTATTATTATTATTATAAATTGTTTTTGTTTTTTTTTTGCGTAGTGCTTAAATATGTGGTTAATTGTCATTAAATAAATGTCACAATGCAAAAAAGCTTCATTATCCTCATGCAAGACTTTTATATTGTTTTCTCTTGAATTTACCATGAAATATGATTAATTTAGTTTGAAAGCTTATTATTTATTATTATTATTATTAGCAATTGAAATAATCATTATTTTCCCCACAAAATATATATTAATTAATTTATTAATATATAATTAATATATTAAAATTTAATATCATATAATTTATTGTCATCATTATTACATTATTAACTGTTTAAATAATGCATAATTAATGAGGGAATATGTGCTTAATTGTCATGAAATAAATCTCATAAAGCAAGTAAGCATGATTATCTTCATGCAAA